>NC_081408.1:733801321-734105428 GCF_030272615.1 Cryptomeria japonica | reverse complement strand
CAACTCATCTGCATTAGTTATGCCAATCATGCCAACAATCTCCCCCTTTGGCATTGATGGTAACACTAATTAGCTATACAATCAGTATATAATCATATATGCCAATCATCTGCATCTTAGCACATTAATTGTCAGTCTCTGCATCTTCCGGTCTTCACTGTCTTTTCTTCTCCTGAAACCTGATCATCAGATTTCTTTTTCGTCTCCATAACTGATTAGCTGATTTCTTTTTCTTCTCCCCCTTGGACAACAATGCCAAAGTAAAAAAAAAATCTATCACTTGACTTCAATCTAATCAGAACTATAAATCATATCAAACTGCATAAGAGTCGCTCCCCCTACGAAGTATCTCACATCTTCATCAATCCTTAGTGAAGAATAAACATCAAATCCACAAGATTGATGTAACTCCAGCATCTTAGTTCTTCTGGTGTAGGGGTCTAACCCCTATTTTACTTCTAAGAAACTCAAAAGTAGTCTTTGGCAATGGTTTAGTAAAGATATCAACTAACTGATCTTTACTCTTCACATACTCTATCTTTACCTACTTCTCCTAAACTATTTCCCTTATGAAATGATACTTAAACTCTATATGTTTGGTTCTTGCATGAAGTACACAATTCTTGGAAATATTAATTGCACTCGTATTGTCACAATAGATAGTCAATGGTTCAGACATATCTATCTTAAATCCTTCTAGCACATGTCTCATCCATATGGCCTACGTGTAATTCATGGATGCAACAACATACTTAGCTTCACCTGTCAATTGAGAAACACAAGTTTGTTTCTTGCTTGTCCATGCTACAAGTCTTCCTCCAAGTAGAAAAGCTCCATCGGTTGTGGTTTTCCTATCATCCACATTTGCTTTTCCTCGCTTACTAGTTGAGCACCTAAAACTGCATTTGTCGGTTGATCATTATTCTATGCTTTTGGTTCAAAGATCACCAGTCTTTCTTCATGATCATATTTTTTAAGTTCAGACCTACTTGATCCTTCAAATTTATTTGACGAATCATCCACCTTCACATTAACACTTTCAATTATTTTCTTAGTTCTCTTATTATAGCACTTATATGCTTTGCTTTTAGAATAATAACCAAGAAATATTCCTTCATCAAACTTTGCATCAAATTATCCAGTGTAGTTATCCTTTTTAATAAAACATTTACTTCCAAAGATTTTGAAATAACTAACACAAGAATATTTACCATACCATAGCTCATAAGGTGTCTTATTATTGTCTTTCTTTACAAGTATTTGGTTTAATGGGTAGACAACAGTACTTACCGCTTCTCTCCTAAACATCTTAGACATGTTACTTTATAATAACATTGTTCTAGAAGCATCAACAACTATTTTGTTCATCCTTTCTGCTACACCATTTTGTTGTGGTGTCCTTGGAGCAGACATCTATCTCTTGATACCCTGTTCATCACAATACTTGACAAACTCATCAGATGTGAATTCTCCTCCTTGATCAGATCTTAAGCATTTCAAGTTTTAACCGATCTCATTCTCAACTAGACCTTTAAATGTTTTAAATTTACTAAAGGCTTCAGATTTCTCCTTTAGGAATGTAACCCATATCATCTTAGAATAGTCATCACTAAAAAGCATGAAATATCTATCACCAAAATAGCTTTTTGTTCTCAAAGGACCACAAAGATCAGTATGAACCAAATCCAAAATATTTTTCAGATGTACACTTCTTTCTCTTAAATGAAATAGAGCTCATCTTACCAATTTGACAGTTTTTACATATCACATTATCCGGTTTAACAATTTGTGGTAATCCTCTCACAACACTAGACTTGCTTGCCTTCACCAAGTTATCAAAATTCATATGACAACATATCTTGTGCCACAACTAGATATCTTCCATCTTTGCAACTAGACAACTATTGATATTAGCATTTAAATGAAATAAGTTACCTCTTGTATGTTTTCCAGTAGCAATCAATTCATCATTTCCTCCAAGAATTATGCAGATTCCACCATTAAACTCAAGCAAATAACCTTTATCATTGAGTTGTCCAACACTTAAAACACTATGTTTCAGACCATCAACCCAAAATAAATCATCAATATTATTCTTCCCATTCAAAGAAATAGAACCTTTACCTTTCACCATTCAGGGAGAATCATTTCCAAATCTAACAACACCTCCATCAAATTCATTAAGAGTTAGGAACTTACTCTTATCGCCAGTCATATGGTGTGAATAGGCACTCTCTATAATCCATTCATTACTATTTTCTACATGAGAAACTAGTGCCTTCTCATCAGACGATTACTCTACAGCTACAAAAACTATCTCTTCATTGTCATCTTCATCTTCAGATTCTTCATCGATCACACCTTCATCAACTGCAACATAACAATGTTTTATGCCTTTCCCTTTAAATTTCTTGAACTTATCTTTCTTATCAGTGTTAGGGTAGTTAGCAGAAATATGACCATCTTACTACAAGAGAAACACTTTAAAGGTAGCTTTCCTTTATAGTTACCAGTGCCTCTTGGAAATCTCTTGGCTAGCTGTGCTTCAAGTTCTATTACTTGATCTTTATTGTCTTCACTTTCCCAATTACCTCCATGACTAGCTATGCACTCATGAATTTGACATACATTCTTTCCTTTTCTAGCAGATTTATTGATAATAGAAGCTTTAAAAGTAGATTCAGTAGATTTTGCCACACTATTGTCAAAACTATTTAACTCAAAGGTTGTAAGCTTACTAATAAAAGAGTCAACAATTACCTTATCCTTTGAAATGGATCTCAATTCTTAGATTGTCAATACTCTAATAGCATACTGAGGTTGAAGAATTCTGAGCATTTTACTTACCTCCACCACATCATCATCAATTTTACCACCAACAACTTCTTTAATTCTTTTACCGATTGAAGTCCTAATTCTTAGTCCTGCTAGTAAACCCTATCATATTTACACATTCAAAATCCGGTAGACCAAATTACTTATCCAAAAAGTTAGACATCAAAGTCCATTCATCACCATCATCAAACATTAATTTACATAGGTTGCCATCAATGACAACACAAATAACTGGTCATGTCATCATCAATCATCAATATTTTTCCAATACAGTCATCAACTCATCTGCATCAGTTATGCCAATCATGCCAACAAATCTCACCTATAATCGGAATCTACAAAATCTAATAGATGTCCTTTAGCATCACTATGATCTCACCCATCAGTAAATGGAAGGTGTTATTCTCATTGTGCCATCTCTCGGCCAACACGGTGAGTAGTGCCCTATTTTTCCAATAGGGTGGCATGTGTAACAAGTGGATGAGACCGCAAGCCTCTATGACTACCAAATCATCGGCACTCAATCGATCTCGCATCACAAAAGTCTTCGAGAACATCTCCCGAAGAATGAGCACTCCTTGATGGACCTATATCAATACATGGATATCATCCTATCAGATACATCTATTCTGCACAATCCAATAATCAACAAATCAAGTATCCAATCAATCAATCATGACCCATATCAAAAGCAGACCCATATCGAAATCAGACCCATATCAAAATTAGACTCATATCGAAAATCAAATACCATTTTACAAATGACCAAGTTCCATATCGATAATCAATCTCAAAAACAAATCAATCAAGTTCCAATCCACCCAAACTCATATCGCAGATCAATCAAATTCATCTCATATCGAACAACAATTGACTCATATTGAATCAAGACTCATATCGACAAATCAAGACCCACATCAAATCAGGACCCATATCAAATCAAGACCCATATCAAATCAGGACCCATATCGAATCAAGACTCATATCAAAATCAAACCCATAACGATAAGTTGACCCATAACGAAAAATGACTCATGACGACAACAAAACTCATATCGAATCAAACCCATATCGCAAATAGACTCATATCAACTTTGAACCATGTCGACTTTAACCCAAATTGATCTAGACCAACAATTGAATTAACACAACAAACTCATAACGATAAACATCAATTAACGACTGAAATCAAAACATTTGATCCAAAATGATACTTTGACAGGGTGCAAAACTTCATAACAAATCTAAAAATCAAAATTGCACATGTTCAAAATTTTCAAAAATCACACAAAATGCTCATTGTCTCATATGCGCCAAAATAGTCATCAAATGTGCAATTTCATATGCGCTATTTGATCTATCGTATGCATGACTAAACTCATCAAATGTGCTAAAATACATGTTATATGCGCAGCACTGTTTCTTATATGCATCATACTATTTCACATATGCGCTAATCTACAACTCCTATGCACTAATCAAAAAATCATATGCGCAAAAAGAAAAATCAAATGCGCTATGATAATTGACAAATGTGAAATACAATTTATCATAAGTGCTAAAATCAAAACTATATGCGTGAAAACAGAGGCAAAAAAAAAAAAAAAATGCACAAAAACCCTAGCTAGCCCGAAAAATTCAAAAATCTTGCAAAAATGCCTAAAATCTAAGCTAAAAATTTATAGGAAGGCTTAGAAAATTAAACTCACCAGTGGGCCATATTCTGCTGGCCTCTCAAATCAATGAAATCACTCGAAACGGTGATGGTGATAGGGGGTGCCATCTCCTCTCTCTCCTCCAAGCTCCAATGCTCCAAAGACAAGTGTGCAAATGAGGTAGAAATGGGCCCTTAGAGGCTTATATAGCCCATGTTGACGTAGGTGGTTGTGATGCCTCAGTGGATGTGTGGGGCATGTACGCACTATACCCACATAGTCTTCACTCCATTTTTCCATATCCTTTTTAATAATTCTATCGAGCGAAAAAATTGAAAAAAAAACAAAAACAAAAAAAAATTATAATTCAAAAAGATCACCATTTTTTCAAAATGTCGCTATACTTCACGCCATCTCCTCAAAAAAAATAATTTTTCTCAATTTATCGTCCGAGGGGGCATATCATCATCAGTTTCATATCAGCTTCATATTGACAAAATCACATCAGCGCTTCATATTGAAATCAATTTTTCATATCCAAGGAATCAAATCGACAACTTTGGCAACAACATCATATTACAAAATTTTGATGACAAATTGAGCATTTTTCTTTGAATAAATATGTGGTCACACATTAATTCAAAGAGGGGCAAAATGTAGACACATAAAAGTTGCACAACAAATTAAGTGAATTTTATTCATTTAATTATCCTTAATTCTTCCAATTAATTAAACTAAGATTTAATTAATATCCCTATTCTTCTAAAAAAATTTTTTAATAAAAGTGGATTATTCCACTAAACTTTTTTATTAATATTTTTTATTTTTTACACAGGATTCAAAGAGCATACCAGAGGAAAGAACCCTGGGAAGAAAACCTCCGATCACAGCTCATAAAATAAGCCTATAGTATCTAACAAACCAGTTTATACACCCCACCCAAAACCACATACAAAATGCAGTCACTACACATATAATATCAATTTTGCATAGAGCCCATATGACAATTTGCCAAAAAAACCCATCGGGTAATTTTCAAATGTAGGCTCCATAGCTGATATCAATGGAAGAAGACAAAATTTTCCAAAGCCCTGTGCCAAATCCCATGAGCCAAAAAACCTTCCTGCAAAAAAAGAGAGTATCAAAAAACTTTTGGAAAAACACTATTGTATCAAATACCATGAGCTCGAATTCTCCTCCAAACAATGAACATGAATACTTAAAATGAAAGGGGAAAGTGGGAATAATTATCATCAAGATCATCAAGGTGAAAACTGTAACCGGAAGTAGACTTATGATCATCAAGATTGCCAGCCCAATCAGAGTATGTGTAACCAACCAAGTGAAGTCTTGTGCCTACTGCATAGTGAATCCCATAGTGATGTGTACCCTGGAAGTAATGAAGGATGCATTTGGCAGATTTCCAATGAAGCTCATGTGGCTCCTGCATGAAGCGGGAAACCATGCCAACTACAAATGAAATATCAGGGCGTGTATGGGTCAAGTAGATGAGACTACCCACAAGCTGACGATACAAAGTGGCATCAACTGGTGGAGAAGAACACCGAGCCTCAAGATTGACTCCTCAAAGAAAGGGAGTCGGTGCAGGATTACAATCAACCATATGAAAGTGTGCAAGTAGATCAAGAGCATACTTGGGCTGTGATAGTGTAATCTCAGAAGGTGATTGTGAAATCTCTATCCCAAGAAAGTAGTGCAAAAGACCCAAGTCAGTCATAGCAAATTTGTCATGAAAAGCAGATTTGACCATGCTAATGATGGATGCGGTACTCCTTGTAATGATCAAATCATCAACATAGAGCACAAGTATCAAGTGAGAGTCACCCTGTCGCAAAATATAGGCATTCGGATCAGAATTACACCTGGTGAACCCTACTGAGAGAAGAAAGGAATCCATCTTGGCATACCAAGCCCTGGGGGCCTCCTTAAGGCCATAAAGAGATTTCCTTAGTCTGCAAACCAAGGAAGTATCCTGGATGAAACCCTACGGCTGCTCCATATAAATCTCCTTATCAAGGTCACCATGAAGAAAAACACTCTTCACATCCATCTGATGTACAACCCAATCATGAGCTGCAGCAATAGCAAGTGTCAAGCAAATGGAGTTCATCTTGGCTACAGGCACAAAGGTCTCAATAGCGTCAACACCTGCAACCTGAGAGAAACCTTTCGCAACAAGCCGAGCCTTATACTTATCCACACTACCATCCACAACATACTTGGTCCGATAGATCCACTTACATCAAACCATCTTTCTCCCCTTAGGGAGATGGACTAAATCTCATGTGTTGTTCCTCATCAAGGAACTATACTCTTCCTTCATAGCTTGGTGCCACTCAGGAACCCCTAATGCTTCCCGAAATGTCTATTGATCAGAAGCAGTAGCAATGAATGCATGTGGAAGATCCTAATGTTGTGATCGAGTTCTCTGTGTATCTGAAGGATCCCCAACAAGATAACCCCCAGACTCAAGTGTCTATCAAGCCCAATGAGGTCTAGGTGGAGGTGGAGAATGAGGCTCCTCAACTGCAACTGGACCCTGTGGAGGTGTAACCCTGCGAGTTAGAGTTGAAGGAGTCTCATCATCTGAATCACTAGCATCACTATCCATAATGGAGGAAGGTAGAGGAGGTAGAGAGGCTAAGCTAGGAGAGCTTTCCTCAAAGTGAACACTCCTCTCAATGAACACCTCATGTGTCTCAAGATCCATCAATCTATATGCCTTAACACCCTCAGGATATCCAACAAATATGCAAGGTCAACTCTGTGGTTCCAATGCCTTGCATTTCTGCGGAGGTATGCGAGCCCATGCTGGACACCCAAAGACTCTGAAATGTCTCACAATCAGTTTCCTACTAGCCCAAGCTTCAAAAGGAGTAATACCTTGCAAAGCTTTGTGAGGAACCCGATTCTGGATGTGTGTGGCACAACTGATAGCCTCGGCCCAAAAAGCGGGATCAAGAGAATGTGCATGAATCATACAGCTAGCCATTTCCTTGAGAGTTCTATTCTTGCATTCTGCAACTCCGTTCTGTTGTGGAGTGTATGCTATAGAATGCTGAAGATCAATCCCCTCAAATGTACAAAAATCCTCAAGTCTCTTGTTCACATATTCCCTTCCATTATCTGTACGAAGAATCTTCACCACTTTCTCGGATTGCTTCTCCACATGATTATTGAAGTCCTGAAATCTTTCAAATACTTCACTCTTATGAATAAGAAAGTAGACCCAAGTGAAGCGGGAGTAATCATCAATGAAGGTGAGGACATAGCGGGCCTTACTAAATGAAGGTGTTGGAAATGGACCTGCTACATCATTGTGAACAAGTTGAAGAACTTCCAAATCTCTCCAAGCTTTCCCCTTTTCAAAATTTTCCTCGGGATGCCTGCCCATGGAACAACCTAAACATACACCCTTTGAAAAATTGATTCGAGGTAGACTTGTGACCATGTCTTTAGGGCTGAGCTGCTGAAGATAGTGGTAGTTGAGGTGACCAAATTGCTCATGCCATAGCTTACTTTCAGAATTTGAATGAGTAAGTAAGGCCCTAGAAGGTGAACTTGGCACAAAGTGGGAGAATGAATAAAGCCTTAAGTTGTCATACTGCTACCAAGGCATCATCATCAAGTTCCTTTACAACAACTGAATTTGGTGTAAACTTAACCTTTTTCCCATTTCCATAGTCTGTGATTTGGTAGATAGAGAGAAGGTTGGTAGACAAGTTAGGAACATAGAGAACATTCTCAAATGTTCCATCATCCATGTCAACTGAACCTTTCCCTTCAACCTCTACTTGTGTATCATCACCTATGTAAATGTGAGGTACCTTAGATGGCTCCAATGAAGAAAACTGCTCCTTTGTAGAACCCATGTGATATGAGGCACCTGAGTCAAGTATCCACTGTTGTGAAGAACTTATTGTAGCCACAAATGCTTGCCCTTTTCCCTTAGACTGTGAGGAGGAGGAAGGAGATGAATCCTTCTTTGTGTAGGTGGATGGCAAGTTGATGTTGTTTTTCTTAAGAAGATTAGTTAACTCATCAACTTGCTTTGTGTGGCATCGATACTCATCATGACCATACTTCTTGCAATATGCGCAAGTTGGCTTATCCTTCTTAGGTGGTGTCCCCTTCTTGGAAGAGGATGAAAAATCGCCTTGTGATGGAGAAGATGATTGTCCTTTTTCCTGTTGTGGCTATGACTTAGATTGCTTCTTCTTGTTGTTGGAATCTTTGCCTTGACTTCCTTGATTCCATTGATTAGCCACCAAAGCCTTGGACCTTGAAGACTTGAGAAGCCCCATGTTCAACAACTTAGATTGTTCCAATATCAACATTTCTGTGAAAGCATCAAATGAAGGCATAACATAGGAACTCCCCACTGTCAAACAATGAGTTTGGAAGCTAGACACAAATGTTGCATATTCTGGTGCAAGCTTGTCCAACAAGTTGAATATCAACTGAGCATCCTTTTTGTCAATTCCACAATCCTTAAGCTTTTCTCTTAGCTCATTTGCTTTGGTGACATAATCTTGGATTGTATCAAAACTCTTGGGATCCAATTTAGTGAGCTCATTGTCAATCTTATAACCTCTGATTTCATCAACTTGACCATACAATTTCTGAAACATATCCCAAACATCTTTGATTGTAGTACACTTTTCAATATGAAAGATGAAGTCATCTGATACATACTTGCGCAAAGTTCCAAGAGCCATGCAATTCTTAGGGAGTCATTCTAATTGAGCATTAGGATCAGCCTTAGGATCAGGTGGTGCTACTATTGTTCCATTTATGTAATGCATGAGACCATTTTCCATTAATTTGCTCCATACTTTAATTTTCCATGATGCATAATTATGTGGAGTTAAAGGTGGAAATTTATGAGGACTCATTGCAACAAAAATGAAAGAGCACAACGAAAGAGAGGCACAATCACACAAGATACCCCTCCAAATTCACTCAATCAAAGAACCCCCCCAAAAGTGATGATTTGGCACTTTATACTTAGTGCATGTACAATGGGCCACTTGCAAAAAAATGGCAAAGTGGACTTCTCATTTCAATTTTACAACTGCCTCAATAAGGCCAAAAGAGACTCAAGCTAATAATGCAAGAGATCTAAACTAAGATCCAAGCAATTTACAAGTACCAAATAGGCCAAATAAGATCAATATCTGAAAGTACAATTTCTACTTAAAATATCTGAAATCTGATCGTAGATTATGAAAGTACATGAAAAAACATGTACTTTAAAAAAAAATAGAACCTAAAAAGGAGGTTGTATGAGCTCAAACGAGGCCTTTGAAGTTGCATAATTAAGGATTGGACAGGTACAGTTGAGAGAATCTGAAAATTCCGAAAACCCTGTGCACCAAAACTAGAAAATAACCACACCACTGCGAAAAGCACAAATAATTAGCCAAAATAAAAAAAAATTGCACCCAAAAAGGAGCAAAATTGAGCAAGTTATGGGCCTCCAAAGTTGACCCAAAAATCCAAACTGCTCAACAGAGAGGGGTCTAAAAATTTCCAAAGAAAATGCTGACTGGGTGCTGACTATGCGCTGCGAATTGGGCAAAAGGTGACGTACCACCCGAATTGGGCAGAAAATTTCCTCCACACCCAAAAATCGATTTTCGCCAAAATAGTTCAAATTTATACTTGATTTTTATGGAAACGGCCTCCCGGACACAATGGTGAGGTTGAAAATGCTTCAAGATGCCTCCAAAAAGTGCAGTTCCTCAGATCCAAAAATAGAAGCCTTCCATAATGTCTCCAAAAACCAATCAATGAAGCCCCAATAGCTCTGATACCATGTGAGATTTTGCCAAGATCAAGGGCACAATGAAAAGTATAAAAATAGAGACAAAAGAATGATAAGAACAAATTGTATTCTCATCAATATGAAAATGATCAACTGGATTCACCAATACAATGAATATAGGCCTGCTTATATAGGCAAGGCCATATGGATGAATGAGCACACAATCATGACATGTGGCTCAATGAGAAACAAGGGTAGGTAGGAGAAATAATATAATATTCCACAAGAGGTGGATGACCCACTGAATGTGGAGTGTAACAACAAAACAAGACCACAAAAGGTGGAATTTCTCCTACAAGCTCTATCCCTATGTGCACACTTCCCTAAGTGTCTCAAATCCAAACTACGAAGAGATGCATTATCCTAAGTTAACTTAAGTAAAGTGTAATAATATCCATAATGAATATTTATTTACACCAACACCAACAATTCAATTTCTTTTTCATAACACATTGAATAATCACCATAGAATCACCTTCAATTATTAAGTCCTTAATTCCCAAAGAGATTGTCATATCCAATCCAAAAGACAAAGCATGGAATTCTGCATAATTGTTAGTTTTAAAACCAATAGCATGACACTTAGCTTGAATAAAATTTGCATTGTGATCATAAATTACCATGCCTACCCCAGCCGGCCCAGGGTTACCACAAGAGGCCCCATCAAAATTCAGTTTAAAGTGCCCCTACGGAGGAGGTTTCCATCTAGCAAAGCATCTCTTACCTATTGCATCATTCTTTTTTAAAATTGAACCATGAGAGGGTAAAACTGAAAGCATCTTCCAAACTCTCATAACTCTACTATCCCAGTGTGAAAAAGAAGTAAGATTTTCCAAATTGTTATAAATAAATGACATAGCAACCTCAGAGATTGAAGACTCAATTTTTAATAGAACCTCAGATACAGGAGACCTTTTTTTTTTAAATATTATGTTGTTTCTCTCTAGCCAAACATTCCAAATCACAATAGATGGAGATATGATCCAAAGGCATGCATAAAAAGATGAGGCAAACATAAAGAGTCAAGATCTAAAATGGGAAATGAGATCCTTACCAATAACAAAGGATAGATTTAACTTCTCAAACAACCACTGCCAATGTTCATAAGCATAATCACAATGTAGGAACAGGTTTGAAGGAGATTCCAAATTTTTGTTACAAAGGACACAAGGGAAAACAACAGTAATACCAAGCCTGTCTAGTCTCATACCTATAAGGACTTTGTCCTGAACTGCCAACTAGGCAAAGGCTCCAACTTTAGGAAGACAAGCCGAATGCCAAAAAAACTTATAAGGCCAAGATGATATATCTTTAGCAACCATAAGAGAGTTGTAACCATCTTTAACAGTGTACTTACCAGAAATATTCTTTGTCCAAATAAGTTCAACCTTAGAATCAGAAAGAAATACAATTCTATCCCCCAAAATCTTCTCAAAATCTAATTTCATACTTTGATCAACATCTAAGAAATCAATCGACTTCCATCTAGCTAGCTTAAGGGGTCCACTAGTCACAATTTCAAAATAATTTGCTACAAAAACACCCCAAAGGGAGGAAAGAACAATGATCAGAGCAGACCAATCCCTAATATTTACCAATGGTGTGTGTCCATTCCATACTTCATCCCAAAATCTGACCTTTCTACCATTATGAACAATCCATGAGAGATGAGGCAAAATAATTGATCTACATTTACAAAGGAAATTCCAAATAGTAGAACCCAAAGGCAAATTTGAGACTTTAAAAATGTACTCTCTCGGTCTATTATTTAAACATTTGGCAAACATAATCTATGCCCATAAGGAGCTAGGCTTGTCATATAATTTCCAAACCAACTTAGTATCTAAGGCTAAATTTTGAATTTCCAGACTCTAAATTCCTATTCCCCCAAATTCCTTAGGAAAACATACCTTATCCCATCCAACTAAAGGGAGTTTCTTCTTGCCATCTTTATTATTGTTCCAAAGAAAATCTCTAAGAGTATCCTGTAAACTAACAATAGCTAATTTTGGAGACTTCAAAATAGACATGAGATATATGGGAACAACATTCAAAATAGACTTGATGAGAACAATTTTACCCACCAAAGTTAACCATCTATGATTCCATGAGAGAATTCTTTTAGAAATGACCAAAATAATCTTATCCCAAAAACCAATCTTATCCTGTTTAACAAAGAAAGGAATCCCAAGTTAAGTACATGGAAGATTTCCAGTCTCAAATCTCCAAAAGGATTGCAACCTATGTTGAACCAGTTGTGATGTATTAAGGAAAAAAATATTTGATTTATCACCATTCACTTTCTGACCAGAAAATGATGCATAATTTTGTATTATTCCTTTAATCACTTTTTCCTCAACTAACGAAGCATGTCCAAATAACAAAAGTATCATCTACAAAGAGACAATGAGAAATACTTTGGGGAATATTTTGAATCCTTATACCTTTCCAAAGCCCCCCACTTTAGTAGCCCTAATAGCCCAACTAAAGGTTTCAGCTAGGAGAATAAACAAAAAGGGAGAAAGGGGATCTCCCTATCTCAAACCCCTAGAGGAAGTGGAAAAACAACAAGGAGAACCATTAATTAAAACCGAGAATCTTGCAGAAGAAATACATGCACGAATCCATTTGACCTAGGCCTTAGAAAAACCTAACTTCTCAAGAACAACACATAAAGCCCCCCACTCTACTCTATCGTAAGCCTTCATCATGTCTATTTTAAGTATCATGGCTGTGTTAGGCCCAATATGGAAAGCTAATGTATTGAGAGGGGAGGGGTGAATCAGTACTCCAATACTTTTCTTCTATAATAACTTTACTATTATGCATAAACTGAATAGTGCAGTAACATAATATAAAGCTAAAACAAATAGATAACAATCATACATGATTCACTCCATAACACATATATTTTGATTATGCAGAAACTCTTGGTTAGAGAGAAAAACTGTGGTGGGGATGGCACCCACAACTTCACTACTGCAATAATAAAGAGTGCTCGGTTAGAGCTACATGTTTAGCTATTTCTGATAGCTTACCCTGTTAGGAGTAACAAGATCTGTTAGATCTACCTTGCTAAAAAAATTTACAACACTTAAACTAAATGTTGCACCTGGTTAGAGGCTTTACAATTTATAGACTTGATTAGAGTCTTTTACCCTATTAAAGGTTTCTCTTACAACTTCAAAATATTATAATAAAATCATTACAAATATTTGCAACTTTACATCTAGAATGTTATAGCAGATTCTATGTGCTCAGAATAAGTTACCTTGCTTATAGCATACCTCAGTAACCCATATAGTAACTCGGTAAAACCTCCTGTTTACTCTGTTCTTTGACTGTTCTCTGAAAACCTTCTTGGTGACCTCTATGTCTCTATAACAGTCTTCTTACACTCATGCACACACACTTTTAATTCTTAACTCATGCTATATAAATAGATCTCTTATGAGGGTGATCCATTCATTGCTTCGATCTTACAAATATGATTTATTGAATGAATAACCATGCAAATTATTTCATTGGTTAGATGACATCAAAATCATACAAAATCTTTAAGTGCAATTTCCAATGTGATAACGGTTAGATGTTCCTCGATCTTGTAACACGTTTTCATATGTATGTCCAGGTTCAATGAATCTGGTATGTATATCAACTCAGTGTGTCATCTTTGCTGCTCATTAGACATGAAATGATACTCGATAGACAGCTCGGTGTATACTACATTTTGATACTACTTTCTTCTGTAACAGACTAGACTATTCATACCGACTGAATATCTCGGTAGAGATAATCGACTAGAGTATATAGAATAACTTTGAACATAAAACTAATGGCAACTTGATAAGTAGTAAAAATCTCCCTTTTTGACATTAGTTGAGATGTTTGACAAAAACTACTTTCAAAGTTATAACTCAATAATTTATATACTTGCAAAATTTGACTATGCTGACAGTATATACACTAATCAATAATATAATATATCCAGATATACTCCCCTTATCGATATACTATACAAAACTTTGATTTTGCATGCTTGGTGATCTGTTCTGTGTGCTTTGCCTACTGTTTTGTTCACTGCTCGGTGCACTGCACTTGGATACTCTGCTTTCTCTGTTCGGTATACTCCCTCTGTATACTATACTCCTTTTGTTTGATTTTATACTTTGATGCTTTGAATGCTACACTCCCCCAATACTGTATTACTCCTCTAATACTATAACACATTACTCCCCCTTTTTGACAAACATCAAAACATAATTACCATTTGGGGGTGGTAACTGATCAAAAATGGATTTGTACTTGGTCCTTGCTTCGGTGAGAGGGACAGAGAGTGCAATCTTTACACTGTCCATTAAAGAATTTTGTGCTTGAATATCAGCCAATAATGATATTAAGCCATCTAGAGTGCTTCCCTCTTGTGTAGTAGATAAGGAGGTGGCTCAGTTGATCTATTCTTGGATGGATGAAAGATGAGGAAAGAATAATGTCTAAAGTGTCATTATGTCCATCCGGATCTTGTGTTCTTCATTTCTTAGGTCCAATTGTTGAGCCATGAGCTGTTGTAGCTTTGTATAAAAATTCTGAACTGAATTTGGCTCTGTGGTCAACTTGCTTGAGAGATCGGTGATCTCTTTCTCAATTGCCTCTGTTTTATTCTTAATGTCTTTAATGAATAAAGAAAATGTGCAAAGTTTCTGAAATAAATAAAGAATGTGCTTGAGTTGAGGAGTCAACTCAGCAATAAATTTGACAAGTTTAACTTTGCCAATAGCTGTATCTTTCTGTACCTCTTCTATCATTTTTGCAGTGAGCTCTTTGTCTTTTAGCTTGCTCAAATACTCTGATGCATCTACTCCAGATGTCTCTATCTTTGTTAGGAGTTCATCCAGTTGGATGTGGATGGCTACATCTGTTGATACCATAGCTTCAGGTAGCATATCTATTAAGAGTGCCTTTACCTTTTGAAGTACTTTATTTTTCTTTTGAATCGCCATTTGCTTCTCTTGTTCGGCCTTTGCTTTGCATAGTTCACCGAAATCAATGAGTGCTTGCCCCTTTAATTTTGATATGTCTACATTGGGAAACACTATTGGTTTTGACAAATCATCTTTAAAACTATGTTTTTTCATCTTCTTTTCTTTACCTTTCACCAATGGAACTAAGACAAGGGCTTGTGAGACTTGATGACCCTCAGTAGGTTGCTCGGTAGAGGCAACACTTTGATCAGTTTCTTTAGCCTCTATAGAGTCCTTTGGTGTCTCGGTACTTGGTGTCTTAGTTGCAACATTCTCAATGCTAGAAGGTGCTTGAGATGTCTGTCCTTGAGTAGTACCTTCTCCTATTGTAAACTTGTGACCTTCGGTGCCTTGCTCCGTGTCATGAGGGGTTTCGGTTGAGATGGGTTGCTTGACCGATGGATAAGGCTAAACTTGTTCCAAGACTGATTCACTAGATAGAAGTTTTATATATGCATTTCCTTCTATTATTTCCTATTCTAGTGCCTCTATATCCATGACATCTTCATCTATTTGAATGGTGTCAGCAGGGTCTTGCTCGGTAACATCAGGATCTTGCTTGGTGACATCAACAATTTCAACTGTAGCTTTCTCACCGGCATCCTTGATTTTAAATATTTCCTGCCACTTTGCTTTTGTCTCATTTTCAACTTCAATATACAGCCCATTCATCAGTTTTAAGGCTCTTTGTTTGACAAGAAACTTTGAGTTGTAGGTTGTCAAATGTTCCTTTATTTCAGCTACTGACATGTTAGGAAATAGATGAACCAGACTTCTCTCTTTGATATGTTTCTCTGAGTCCATTGCATACTTCCACCTATTATCAATATGCAAGTAAAGTTCATTCGGAAGTGACTTTGCTAGTTCTAATGGAGCTAACCAGAATTTTAGAAGTGTGCAGATGACAGCTTCTTCAATTTGTCTCCTCTCATCATTATTTCTAGTTTCATACTTTACATATCTGAATGAACCAAATCCCCCATATTCTTTCAGATTAGCACAAAAGTTTTCAACACTATGTATATTTACCTTCTTGCTCTTGACAATCTGAAATTTGCTTCCATCCTCTTATTCGGTATCACTAGACTCTTTTGCCAAAATGAGTCTCCGAGTAGATTTCTTGTAGGTCTTTGTTACCTTGGGAGCAATAACACTTTTTATTTTCTTACTCGATGAGGCTGTAGATGCTCTAGTGTTAGGTCACTTTGGAGGTGGAGTCGGTGAGGCCTTTGATGTCTCTTGTTTCTTTCTCTTCAACACTTTACCCTTGGGCAATTCAGTGCTTAGTGTTATTGTTGCCTCTTGGGCTTCAGATTCCTCTTCGGTAATGGCAATGGTGACTTTGACAGGTGTAGAGGAAGAGTCTTCTCTGAATTTCTCTGACAATGCCTTTATCATTTTTGTTGCCTTTCTTGTAGCTTTGGGTACTACAATGCTCATTTTTACCTTTTCCTTCACTTCCTCATAGGTTCCATACCTCAGCTCAGTAGCATGCCTCAGTAATGAGAGAAATGCATCAATTTGTTATTGTGTGATCTCAAAATTAATCTCGTAACCCATCGGTGACAAAGATTGAGTCCTCGGTTCCACATCATTCACATAACAATAATCGATGTCAACTTCAAAACATATATCATTTTTGTATTTCTCCACTAGCAGGGGTGGAATCCTATATCTGTTATGCATTTTCTCTTGAAATTTACTGAAGTAATCATCCATAATATCATTGAAATTATCACCTAACTTCTTGATGAAGTCATTTATCTGATGGGTGATTGGTCGGTGTAGTTCCCAAACAACTTTACCGACTGATGGAAAGAATTTTTCAAAATAGAAAAACATGCATACCAGTAATGATCCAAACTTTAGTGTATTTGTCGAGTTGTTCTTCTTCGGGTTCCTGATGGTGTTCAGATTCTCAAACAGGTTATTCAACAATACCTCACATAGATCAATTTTCATTCCCTTTTTAACAATTTTGTAGGCTAGGTCTATTGTTGCATAGGGTATACTGTTTTCCCTTGCCGATTGGAAGAAATAGTAACCCATTACTCTAATGGCAAATTTTAGTTCTTCATCTATGACATTGTTCAATTTCAATCCTCTGCAATCAGATTCTACTCCGTTAAACTGATCAATTCCTTCTGTGATATCATCTTTTGGGCTTGGGCATGATCATAAATGGGGTAACCAGTAATCAGATGAATGATTTCCTTAAATGGTTTCTCTTCTAGCCACATGAAATCATCGTGAACTCTGCTTAGAACAAACTTGACCCACTAGGGTTTGAACACATGAGGATAGGTTAGGGCTTCAGTTAATCCCTTGATCTTGATGTGCTCATACTTGCTATTTAATTTACCATATGTGCACAACTCATCATAGGTGTCTATAATTTCAACATGACCGAGTTCTTCAACATGACATTTGGTGAAGAATCTCACATCCTCGACTAACAACACTCTATCCGGGATGAGTGAAAAAGCGGTTTTGTCATCTGGTTCAGAAGTAACTTTGGGAGTCAAAGAGTATTTTAGTGAGGGCTTCTCTATATTCTTGACAACTATGGGATCTTGGATCTTGGGCGCCATTGTAGATTTCAGATAAAAGCTAACAAAGGATCCTTAGGGTTTTAGGATTTTCAAACGACTGATGCTTTATACTTAGTAGGTAATGGCAACTAGATAAGATCGGTAAATCAGCTTAACAATGCGTCAAAATTGATGTAAATACCTTGAATTTTCTTTGTAGGAGGTTTTGATCGCCTTGGATTCACTTTTCTCTACTCTCTCGAAAACTTGGTAAGTGTAAATGACCGCGAAAATACTTTTAAGTACACCATGTGCCTTATCAGGCTCTATGCAGGTTAGGTCAAAAACATTAAATGCACTCGGTTCCACTTTTTCCACTTTAACCGAGTAACCAAACTTCCTTCATTCATAGATTAGACAGGTTTCCTGTATTCACCGACTTGACAGTTTTCCTGTATAGTGCTTCAAAAGACTTTGATATAATTTCAAACTTTACTATTACATATTAATCATGCAGATTTGAATTAAGTACATGATAAAGTAGGAACTGTTAAGATTTAACCTTGAGAGAATGCAGTCCCTTCATACCTTTACCGATTAATTTGGAATAGGTGCACCTAACTCGGTAGGTAAGGTGCTTTCTTCATTTGACACAATTTCCTTCTTTTTCCAAATCATCTTTAATTTGTCTTTTATTTCTTCAGTGTCTTTTCTAGGTTGATCTCTGCAATCTCCAGCCAAGTGTCCAACTTTGTGACAATGAAAACATGCCATACCAGGATTTCTCCATGATCTTTGGTTGTTCATCCCAAACCTTATAAAACAGTTGGCACTTATATGTCCATATCTTCCACAACATTCACACCATATCCTTGTATTGTAATCCCATGGTACTGCAGAGTACTATTGGTAAGGATGTGTGTGAGTTCGGTAACCTCTAGCATTTGCTCGGTGTGCAGACCACATATAGCTCTTTTGATTAAGCCAACACTTCTCGGTACTATGTCCATATCTATTGCAGTTTTTACAAAACCCTTTGAATTTTGCCTTCTGATAATTGTTAACAGACTTTGTCCTACATTGATTAGATGTGTGACCATATTTATTGCAATTGTAACAATAACCTTTGGAATTAGTGACATTCGGTTGCTTACCTTTTCTGATTTGACACATGTTGGCAGTGTGACCTTGATTTCCACAGTAGTTGCAAACAGGCTTCTTTCTTTTGATGTTATTCTTGTTTCCAGCTTGCTTTGATGATTCTCCTCTCTCGGTAGCATGAATTCCCTTCTTGGTAGAGTCTTTTCCTTTGTAACTGAGCCCTGCATCCTTGTTGGGTCTTCTTGTATTTATTTGCTCATCCAACATCTTTGATGCTTCATAACTCTTCTTGAGTGTTTCTTTGGATTTCTTCTCTGATTCAAGTTCATCGGTCAACCTTGATACTTCAAGTTTCAATGCTTGATTCTCATCATTCTTCAGAATTGCTTCATGATGTGCATAACCTAGTTGATCTAATAGATTTTGTTGAATTCCAGTCCACCTTGTGATTTCATCATTCTTATCAAATACTAAGACTTCAAGTTGTTATTTCTCTCTTTCTAGATCTCTTACTTTATCCTTGGTTATCCTTAATGCATCAAGATTTTCAGTCATTTGTGTGCTGAAATGTTCATGTTCTCTTTTCATTGCTTTCAGTTGATCAGCCAGTGCTTTGTTCTTTTCTTTCAATACTCCAATTATTTCTTCAATTTCTTTAGATATACTGTTCTTAGATGATGTCTCAATTTGTTCCACTAACTCTTGAGAATCCTGCAAATCATCAAATAATCTTCTTCTTACTTTAAGAGATTTTTGCATTTGTCTTTGCATGTCTGCAATCACTTGATTAGCATGATCCAGCTATTCTTGCAGATACACAATCCTCCGAGATTGTTTATAGCCTTCCATTGATAATATCTTTCTCTTTAGGCAGTTAAACCCTTTTCCAAGATTGAAGCTCTGATACCAATTGTTAGGCCCAATATGGAAAGCTAATGTACTAAGAGGGGAGGGGTGAATCAGTACTCCAATACTTTTCTTCTATAATAACTTTACTGTTATGCATAAACCGAATAGTGCAGTAACATAATATAAAGCTAAAACAAATAGATAACTATCATACATGATTCACTCCATAACACATATATTTTGATTATGCAGAAACTCTTGGTTAGAGAGAAAAACTATGGTGGGGATGGAAGCCACAACTTCACTATTGCAATAATAAAGAGTGATCGGTTAGAGCTACATGTTTAGCTATTTCTGATAGCTTACCCTATTAGGAGTAACAAGATCTGTTAGATCTACCTTGCTAAAGGATTTTACAACACTTAAACTAAATGTTGCACCTAGTTAGAGGCTTTACAATTTATAGGCTTGATTAGAGTATTTTACCCTGTTAAAGGTTTCTCTTACAACTTCAAAATATTACAATAAAATCATTACAAATATCTACAACTTTACATCTAGAATGTTATATCACATTCTATGTGCTTAGAATAAGTTTTCTTGCTTATAGTATACCTCGGTAACCCATATAGTAACTCGGTAAACCCTTCTGTTTACTCTGTTCTTCGACTGTTCTTTGAAAACCTTCTCGGTGACCTTTGTGTCTCTATAATAGTCTTCTTACACTCATGCACACACACTTTTAATTCTTAACTCATGTTGTATAAGTAGATCTCTTATGACGGTGATCCATTCATTACTTCAATCTTACAAGTATGATTTATTGAATGAATAACCATGCAAATTATTTCATTGGTTAGATGACATCAAAATCATACACAATCTTTAAGCGCAATTTCCAATGTGATAACGGTTAGATGTTCCTCGATCTTGTAACACATTTTCATATGTATGTCCAGGTTCAATGAATCTAGTAACATGTTTCACTTAGTGTATATCAACTCGGTGTATCATATTTGCTGCTCGGTAGACATGAAATGATACTCGGTAGACAACTCGGTGTATACTACATTCTGAGACTACTTTCTTCTGTAACCGACTAGACTGTTCATACCGACTAAATATCTTGGTAGAGATAACCGACTAGAGTATATAGAATAACTTTGAACATAAAACTAATGGCAACTTGATAAGTAGTAATAGGTCGGGGTTCTTTGGGTGAAAATAGAATGCAACACCTCATGTGCTACAATTGCACCCTTTGTCGTCTCCCTTCCGAGAACAAAACCACCTTGCTCCAATGAAATGATCCTAGGTAGAATTTTTGCCAACCTAAGGGAAATTGCCTTCGTAAATATCTTATACAAAGTGTTACATAAAGCAATCGGGTGGAAGTCAGCAAAAGTCTCAGTATCCTCTTTTTTAGGAATAATTGCAATCATTGTAGTATTAAGTTCTTTTAAAATAGACCTATTTCTCCTAGCTTCCTCAAGAGCCAATAAAACATCATTTCCCACAAAATCCCAACATTTCTAAAAAACTAAGGGAGTAAAACCATCTAGTCCCAGAGCTTTATCCGGATTCATGGAAAAGACAACACTCTTAACTTCTTCTAAGGAAAAGGGAGACATCAACATCTTATTGTCTTCCAAAGATACTAGAGGAGGAATATTAGATATAATATCATTGTTGAGATTTCCATTTTCTGAAGATAATAATGACTTAAAAAACCTAACTGCCTCGCAATGTCCTCTGGCTCTGTCAATAAATTCCACATTGAATACAAGATATCCTATTCTTACATCTTTTAATCTTAGTTGAAGAATGAAAAAAATTTGTGTTCCTATCACCATTTGAAAGCCATAACTCTCTAGATTTTTGTCTCCAATAGATTTCCTCTCTTGCTAACACCTCCTCAAGCTATAATTTTAGTGACTTCAATTCATCAAAAATTTGTGGCACCATACCATGTTGAAGCACATGTGTATTAAGACACTCAATCATATCTTGAATCCTTTGTTTCTCCTGAAAAATGTTCTTAAAATGCGAGATATTCCATTCCCTATTATTCAATTTCAAATAACTTAACTTCTTAGCAATCTGAAACATACAGGGACCCAGAACAAAAAGGAGTAGAATTCTACCATTTCATAAGTAGAGGCACAAAGGAAGAATCCCTAAACCACATGGGCTCAAATTTAAATGGAGACTTAAAAGAAGCCTTATCCTCAATAACTAAAAGGGAAATTGGAAAATGATCAGAACCTGAGACCAATAGAATAGAGGAAAAGAATTCAAAATTTGAATCAATCCAATTCTCAGATAACAAAAACCAATATAATCTCTCAACAATCTGAGAAAAATCCCTTCTTATGTTTGTCCATGTGAAAACCCCATTCTGAGACTTACAATAAAAAAGGCTCATATCAGAATTGAAATCCCCAAAGTCATCCATAATCCTTTTATTAGGGAAAACACCTCCTCTTTTCTCATCTAAATCAGTGATAGCATTAAAATCACCCCCGAAGATAATAAAGGAACCATTTTTTAAGGGAGAAGAAATCCTCTTTAATTCACCCCATCACTTACTCTTCCCTTGAATTCTTGATGGAGCATAAATGTTAAAAAGCCAAAATTTAACCTTCAAAATCTTGCTTATAACTAAAGCCAACATCCAATTTGTAGTAGATGCCACTAATTGTACCTCAATATTATAATTATCCCAAAGCAGTGCCAAACCTCCTGAAGCACCACAAGCTGGAGAAGAAAGAAAATTCCACCTTCTCCAAGATGAAAAAAAAAAATCAGCAGACTCCTTTGACAACTTTTCTTCTTGCAACATAAAAATATCACACTTAATTAAGTCCATCTAGGACTTAATTAAGCATCTCTTGTTAGGGGAATTTAAGCCCCTAACATTCCAAGAAATAATTCTCATTGCCCTCGAGGGGAGGCCGAAGCTCCCCTCTTCCCATTAATCAGAGAATTTTTGCTTTCCCCAAAGCAACCTTGCAAATTATGTTTCACAACCCGTGATCTTGTCACAGGAGGACTAGTCACAAATATTTTACTCCTCTTTCTTTTTAAACTTAAAGGAGTTAGGCATGTTTTCTTAGGCCTACCAAGAGAGACTGAATGCCTCCCTTGCCCACCAGTAGGAGAAAGGGACAAAGTCTTTTGAATTCCAGCATCAATTTCCATTTGAGTCTTAAGATTATTTGGAGGCCTACCTCTCCTAGGAGAAACCACCGATGGTGAAAAAACCAGAGTTGTTTGGATAATTGGTAAACTCTTGCATGACTTTGGAGAAGCCAAGATCATTGGATTATCTTCAAAACCCAACTTTGTTGTAGCCAAAACCGCAAAAGGATTAGCAGATGCAGAAATTGGAAGGGTCGAGTTTATACCCCCCAAATCATTCTCAATTGAACAAACAACTCTATCAGTAATACCCTCATCCATTTGATGTGCATGATTGTTAAAAATATCATTTACTTGTTGAACCAGATTCTCATCTAGCATAATAATAGGGGCAACCTCTGACGAATTACTATTCCCTAAGGAAGATTCATTAGCCATATTGATTTCAACATTCAGAGGGGAATTATTAGACACCAAATTCTTAATTTCCTGAACTAAAGAAGCATCATTAGGAAAACCTATGGCAGGTACCTGTTTAATAATTTTCATATCAACCACTGTATTTTTACCTAAATTCACATTCTTTGAAGAATCCAAAACCTCCTTTTGAGTGCATGAAGTCAAATTGTTGTCCTTACCCTTTGTGTGATAATTTGGCATCTTAGGGCAATCTATCATCAATGGATGATCTACTCCATTCATCAGGGGGTTACCATCCACTATACCCCCGTTATTAGAAAATGTCTTCGGTAAAGATGAAAGTGAGACCGAACCCAAAGTGTGATCATTTGGTTTCCCAGAACTACGACACAATGGATTATTTTCAAAATTAATGTGACTTGTTTCTACCAATTTATGCGAAGAGACATTTCCACATCCTTCAACCGAAGGTCCCACCAACAAACTATCTTTATTAAGGGATTTAGGCACAGAGCCAACAACCTGCTGGTTTTTCTTAAAATCCATAAGTAACGGAGCATCCAAAAGTAAAGGAGACTTAAGAAGCTCTATATCTAATTTCTCAATTGACTGGTCCCAAATACCATCATGAGACTTGATATTACAAGTACAGGGACAAACATTGTTAGGGTTAATAAGAACACAAATTTTTAGCAGAACCTCCCCCTCCACAAAGTCCATTTTAGATGTTAAAAAAGTTCCAATAGTATTTCCAATTTTCTCAAGAACATCTGGATCCATAAATTCAAAAGGAATTTTAGGTAAACCAAACCAAAAAGGAATAAGTTTCGAACTAGACCAAGAAGGAACAGAAAAAAGGTTTCCAAGCTGCAATTGAAATTAAATGTTTTCCAAACCAATGATGAGAAGTTCTTAATACCTCATCTCTGAAAGAAGGAGAATCAAAGACAATAATAAAAGCATTCGCAGACAATAATTGAAAATAATGCATATCCCCCCATCTTTTCTGCAATTTATGATAAAGCTTTAACAAACTAATTTGATCACCCCAAATTTCCCCAGAAATAGCATTCGTATGCAAACAATTCACTTTCTTATTGACATAGGAACCCAAAAGATTGATACAAGGGATAGGAGCCCAAACCTATGATGAAGAAACCCCCGACAGAATAGAATCAATAGGTATCTTACTTACCTTTTCCAGACTAGCTTCCTTGAGGTTCACATTTACCTTATTTCCCACTTGTTGTGAAGAAAAAAAAACCCTAGCCACAGTCTCCTTATTTGCCAAGCCAACAACCCTAGAAAACATTCGCTGATTGCCCAGATCCAAAGACCATTTCCTCCAAAAGCCCTTGAATTGCTTCTCAGAATTCCCTTGATTCGCACCATTATTACAACACCCTTGAGTGAATCTCCTTCCATTGTTATTCTGTCTCCATGCCACACTGCGTCTTTTCCCAAAGAAGCCTTGAAAGTATTTTGAAACTGGCCAAAAAACTTTGTTATTTCTACTCCGGTTTACCTGTATCGCCATGTCCTTCCATCTGTCATTCATGTAGACCCATTGCGAAACATGAGGTGGGTCTTCCCAGCCCACATCCGCCCATGAACCCAAATGTCCTCTATCAGCCATGTCCGATCACTGTATTAAATTTCTACTGAACCTGTTGTATACACAAATACCCCTCAAATTGGTGAATGGTGTTCCCTTCTTAGCACCTCAGGTCCTGATTTCTTATCACAGACTGCTACAATGCTAAATGCAATACAAATACAACTGCAAACATACACAATGATCAGACTTGTCACTAACTATTGCCTAAATGCTAGTGTGACCTCCTTATATTTCCTTTGTATTGGTCTATTTCCCTATTGTAGTACACCAAGAGTAGTGGCTGAGTGTATACAACAGTACCATGCATGACCGTTTGGAGGAAAATTTTACCAAACACTACCACAGCAAAAAAAATTTAAAAACTATCCCTACAGCTGATGCTTCAATCTATTCACAGTAGACAAAAAATCGATCTGACCATTAATCAAATGAAAGATTTGATTAATATTCCCCTTTTTCTATCTAAGCCATTTTTAGTTAAATTCACATTTAATGAAAATCCCCCTTCTAACCATTTTTAATTAAATTCACATTTAATTAAATTCCCCTTCTAGCCATTTTTTATTAAATTCACATTTAATTAAAATCCCCCTTCTAACCATTTTTAATTAAATTCTCATTTAATTAAATCCCCCTTCTAACAATTTTTAATTAAATTCACACTTAATTAAAATCCCCCTTCTAACCATTTTTAATTAAATTCACATTTAATTAAATCCCCCCACTTGCAAAATTAAAAATCACATTTAAAAATATCAATATTTATTTAAATCCTACAAATGCAAGTTGCAACCAAAATTAAAATAAACTAGCAATTGCACCTTGTTGGGCAATGGGTACACCAAATAGGTGTGGAAGGTAAATTAAAAAAAAAAGTTCTTTTTTTGCATAAATTTGTGTAGTACGTGAGGTAATTTGGTAAAGGTCATTTAGAAAATGTTTTTGTTTATGCAATATTGGTCCCAATAAAGAAGTGATAGAGTCAAATTAAGTGTGCACTCATTTATAAAAAACCAAACATAAGTGAAAGAAAACCTTTGAATCAAGAAGATAAGTGGGCTTTGTTCCAAAAGGTTCATATGTTATATTTGCAATAGTGAGAGAGGGGGAGAGATGGATAGATAAATAGAGTGATACATGTCTAGAGATAGGGGAAGAGAGGATGCATGTGGAAATGGAGAGAGAGAGAGAGAGAGAGAGAGAGAGAGAGAGAGAGAGAGAGAGAGAGAGAGAGAGAGAGAGAGAGAGAGAGAGAGAGAGAGAGAGAGAGAGAGAGAGAGAGAGAGGGGTAGGGAGAGAGAGATAGAAAAGAAGAGATGTGGATGGAGAGGGATATGTCCAAGCCAATTTGTAACTAACTCATCAATGAAGATGTTTCAACATAGGTTGACACCTAGTATAGTGGCTATACCCTTGTCAAATTATCTTTCAACCAATTGTAATAGTTTTAACAAAATATTGAATTATTTTTAGTTGAATGAATAGTCAAGGTGGTGGCTATAGACAATTTCAAGTAAGATATGTAGACAAGATGAATATAGATTTTGAGATACATATAAAGTCAAGATGAACATTGCTAAGTAATCATGAGTTACGTAAAAAATTCATTTTTCAAGAATGGGAAAAACACAATTAACTAAAGTATTTTAGTAGTTTATATGAAATATAGTATTGTGGGTACATTGCAGATGTAGTAAATCTTTTGATATTTTTGTAACTATTTAAAAACAATGTTGACTATTGTTTTCAGTTGTGCATTTATTGTACTACTTGAATTGTAGTAGTATTGAAATTGTTGTTCTTAAGTTAAATTTAAACTTGTTGAGGCAAATGAGTATATAATAGAATTTATTGTTGCAATTTTCTAGTATGGAAAATATATTATAGGTGTATTATAAAATGATCTATGGAGATTAAATTTAGCTTAAATTCAATTTGATTGAGATTTTAAATTAACATATAGCTTTGAATGACATAACATTTACTTATGTCTAAATGTGTACATTCTAATGAGTGCAAGGTTGATTATAATATATTAGTGTTTACATGCATAGTAGCATTCACATTGTTAAGAAATGCAGTAAGTTTGTCAATTAAAAATAAGTATGTGCACAAATTAAATTTTTTAGGTGTGTTACATGTTAATTGTTATGTAGAGATAAGGTCAATTTGTAAAATGTGATAAATTTATGAGGTAGTATTTAAACCAAATCGATAGCTTTTCTTAAGATAACTTAAAAATATTTGACACTTACAATATGGGTTTATAAAGAAACTTCTTAAATTATTGCAATGTGTAGATATACTTTAAAAAAAATTAACTATATAGAATTATTTGAAACAATTGCATAAATTTCACACCAATAGGAAAATGTACTTTGAATAATATATTGGAGGGTAAAAAAAATATAAGAAATGAAAATTGTCTTTATTAATAATAACTATTTATAATAATGAAAATTATCTTTATGAATAATAACTATTTATAATATACATATGACTTTATATTAAAATGTATTTAACTAGATACAAATAAATGTTAGTTAGTGTAAACCTCTAAGCTATATAAAATAATTTCATAATATAAAATATTTTTACAACTGAAGGAAATGATTAAGCTAAGAAATTGATTATATTGAATACATATGTTGATTGCCAAGATAATTTTTTTCCAACTTTCACTAATGAAAAGAAAAACAAAATTTGTGTATTATCACCTTCAACAATATTTAGACTTAGTCATCCATTCTCTTGTCCTCCAGAATCTTTGTAGATTTTTTATTTCAAGATATTGGACAAATGCTTCACTATAATCCAAAATAAGTCTATTGATGGGTATCCCTTGTGTGACATAGTCGAGAATGTGGTCATCCATAGTGATAGTAATTGATGTCTCCATAAAATTTGAAGTATGTGTACAACATAACTCCATCTTTGGGTAAGAATGAGGCCAAAAAAGTAGGGGTAAATTGATTCATTCCTTTGTTTTGTCAATAGCCGTCATATTGCACCATAACAACATATCAATATGAATTTTAAGTAAATTGTCCGAGAAGTTATATATATCGAATGCAATTGTTCAACCATAATGATATCAATCATTGACAAGAGCCAAACTATTATCTCTTGTTTATGTTCAAATAATTTTATCATGTCGTTGATGTTAAATACTTTCCCAAACAACTTTGAATTAATAAGTGTTTTTTTTTGTTATACATTGAATATAAAATAAAATTGTTGTTGATGATAAAGTTTGTGCTAAATAGAATAGATGTATCCTACAACATTTTTATTTTATGATAAAGTTTGTGCTAAGTTTATCATTTTATTGTCAACCATTGATGTTGCCTTTTGTATTGTCAACCTACACACCAAAATCATATCTCTAAATAGAAAATAATGGTTAATCCATCTTGAGTCTCTAGTGTCAATTCTACATATACTATGCATCTTAAAACTTAAGTTCTAAAAAATGAATAACAAAGATCAATAATATTTTGGAGGATAAAAAATATGAGAATTTTAAAAACTATGTTTATTAGTTAAGTTTATTCATCACATAAATGATTTGACATTAAAATTAATCATTCTTTCAAAGGACATTAATTATTTCTTCATATTCCCTAAATAATTTTCTTAATTCTATCAAAATATGTTTTTCAATTCTATTGTGTTTTTTTGCTTTTACCTATCTTGATCTAATTTAATACATTCTAGTAAAATTTAAGAACTTTAGCATATATAATTGAATTCATAAGAATTGTAATAAAAAAAATTAATTTAGTAAAAGATTATTTCACAGATCTATTAATATAAAAGCTTATTAATATAGATCTATTAATATTAATAGATCTATTAATATTAAGGCTTATTTCATGAAATTATATTAATAAAAGCTTATTGCATAGATCTATTAATATAACAAGAGCTGCAATGGAGCGTAGTTCCTGCCGACTGCCAAATGCTGGCAGGATGGTTATGGCATGGCATGATGTTGTATGTATGTTTTCGATTGAATGTCATTGTTCATGGCTGATCATAAATGTTTAACATCCTAAGCACCCTGAGAGGGGTAACCTGAAAGCGATTTTTGTTGCAATTGGAACATAATTGGAACATAATCGTAAGCATATTGATTATATGGCCAATAGTTCTATTAATTTATTATAGGTGGTGGAACTTGCAAGCAGACACATCGGAAATGAATCAGGAGTATGACCAATGCATCTATTTATTTATTATAAATAAATATCAAGGTTACCATGGATATAGCTACAATATGGCCCAATATAGTTTGGGTAACATACCCAATGAAGCAGTGTCAGATACATATGGATTCAACAACCCACTTAATCAACTGTGCCATACACAACTCAACTATTTTTAAAAATAAAAATTTTGTGCCATACACAATTTGACTATTTTTAAAAATAAAAATTCTGAACCTTCAAACAAATTGATTTTTTTGTTTTTTTCATAAATCTAATTGGAAGAAGAGATATGCCAGATGCATTTCCCATTTTTCTTGTGTGTTTTATGTTTTCCCTATTTATTTTATTTTTTGTTTTCCCATTTTCAGTAGCCTATAGAAGCAAAAAATATGATGCAATAAAATAATATGGCATAAAATTGGACAATACAAACTTATTAACTTGGCTCAACACTTAAAATATCTATTTCTTTTGGTGCTTAATTATGTTTTCCCTCTTTGATTTTTGATTTTACTGTATTTGAGGTGTGACTATATTAACATTATTATTACACAATTCTTAAATAAATAAAATTTAACTATCACATACTTCTGTAGTAATGAAGCATAGTGATTCTCTTATAATTTATCAAGTAGCACTGAAATAAAGTGATTTTCTTTCTATATAGACTAACGATTAAGTAAAAATAAATTATTATATTACAATAAAACAAAATGATCTTCTTTACCATGATACAATAAAACAAAGAGAAAATAAGATTTTCCTGTGATAAACTAACATTAATTAAAAAATATATGCTACCCCAATAAAAAAAAAATTGGGCTACTGTTCTTATATCACCTTTGCAAAAAAATAATTTATTTTTTTAATTTTTAATTTTTTAATTATTTTTTATAAAAGCCATGTCTTGCTTATTCCTATAGATCACCCTATAAGTCTAGCTGATAAGTGGAATTTTGGGGTGATAATGACTTCCGGAATCCCAATAGAAAACTAGGATTATGTGTCCCACTCTAATATCATGGTAAAAACTGGAAATGTGGAAAGATTCAATTACAAAATTTATAGATAATAATCAGGAAAAAATGAGCTAATGCTTTTTCTCATATAAATGTTTATAACAGAATACTCTGTTTCGCATTAACAAAACTTAAAAAAATCTGTGAACAACAAACTTGTTCACATGTGATAAATAGCTTTATTTTCTCTTTTTATAGACATAGTAAAAATAAATGGTAGTTCTTTTTAGAAACTTCTTACATAAGAGCATCAGCGCTCAGATCCTTTTTTAAAGATAACAAGAAAATGAAAAGCAACTAACAATATTTTGTTGAGCAGCTATATATTACGAAGGTAGTCTCCAAAATTAAAGCTATACATGATTCCCCAAATAAAAGTCTACAAAAAATAGACTGGCGCCATTAATAAAAAGAGGAGACTCATATCGCAGGTCCCAGGATACTCATCCCTGCACAACCAGCACATAAAATTAACAAAAAGCCGGAGAATTATTCAATCCTGTTCCAGATGAGAATTAAATACCTATCTAAAACGAAGACAAAGTACATACTAATTGAATAAATTTGAGATGGGTGATTTCTTTCAAAAACAAGATGCATTATGGTTATCCTGATAGCCTTATAATTTACAGCAAACCAATTTATTTCCGACAACTCATGGATTCCGTCTACAAGAGTCCCATTCTGTGTAAACTGCTTCATCATCTGCTTCACCCAATGCATCAAACATTGGATCATTGTCTGATAAGGCTGGTGGTTGCTCACAATTCCATCTGTGTTTTCGTCCTGTATATCTTATATTCTCTGAAATTCATTTAAATTGGCTAATATTGTTCACCACCCACCATGAGGTATTCGTGTCACCACCTTCATCCCTAACTGGCATGCAAAATAGGTGTCAATAAAATTGAATGCCACCAGATAAAGATCACAAAGGATAAAACAAAATGGGAGAAGCCAATTGTTTGCTTATATCAGCTCCTGCAGGTTACTGACAAAGATCTCATGAGTAGTGCGTTCTCTTGCATTGGTATATACAAACCCATCTGCCAACCACCTGCAATGCTAATAACAGACTGCCAAAATATTTTGGAATGGTATTTCAGCTAAAAAACATGCAAGTTGTAAATAATGTATATTGGAAAATAAGTTTATGCACAGAAATAGGATAGTTTGATTGGCTTAGGCAAAAATGATTAATCACTGTTTAATATCGCTGCCTCCACTATAGTTCCCTGGCAGGAACTAATAAGCTTTCATTTAGTAAAGGAATCATTTAGAATGAAAGAGTAATAGGTACCTGCTTTTTGTATATTCACGTGCACATACAAAGTAAAATATGTTTTCTTTACTAAAACAAGGGGATTAATGTAGCCCTTGCAGAATATCATGACCTAAATATTTCTTTGTCATTCATAATTTTTTTTTTCACTTCTAAATATAATTTGGAAGACTTTGAGTATCCACATCTTTGATAGCAAAAATATTAGGCGTAGTAAAGTCCAATCAAGAACAAAATTAAATTTGGATGTGCCTCCCTCACCTACAAGTAGTTGTGATTTGGCCATCTACACCCATGATACGAGAAATATTTTTGAGGTGGCTAATAAAATCTTAGAAACCCAATGCCGATGCAATAACTAAAGTTAAAAACGGCGGGCAAAGGACACAAGGAAGGGCAGGGCCTAACAACCAAGAGGCGGATGCCATGGAGCTTTCAAAGGCATACCATTTATGGAGGAAAAAAATTGCATGGTCATGATTATTTCAATCATCTTGCAAGATTTAAGGAGTATTTTCAATCATAGATTGCTCAAATCAGCTTGTCCATTTCATATAAGAGACGCCTTCGGTCCATTTCATATAAGAGACACCTTCGGCATAATTAATTTTATTTTAATTAAATTAAATTTTTCCCCACCCACTTGCAAAATCTTACATCTCCCACTTGCCTCCTAAACCTCTTCTAGAGCTTTCTGGATTTTTCTAATCCTATCTTAATTAACCTAATCCATCTCTTAAACATTTTCACATTCCTTAAGAGAAGTCACTTCTCAAAAATGCCTCAAAGTCTTTGAAATGCATTAAAAGCTTTATGTCATTAACAAGTTAGCCTTTAAAGTCTTCCGAACCATTAATGATTAACTCAACCCTTACCACATGGTTAGAGACTTTCTCTCTAACTTAACCCTCATCTAACCCAAGGGTCTCATCAAGCACTTATGGCTTTGACCCTAGTTATCCTATTAACCCTTGCACAAGAGTTTACCCCTTGGGTAAAAGCTTTATCCAATGGATAACTTTAACCTAACCTTAACCCTTACCTCCTAAGGTAACCTCCATGTCTTCTCAGGCATTTAATGTCTCTTGCATCTCCTCTCAAGCAACCTCTTGTTGACAATTGTCACCATTTCATTGGTGAAAATTGTAAGCATGGTTTGAGTTACTTTCAATCCTAGCCCTTGTTGAGATTATTTAATATCAACCCTTCATTGCCCTATTTTCCCTATAAATAGAGCTCTCATTCTTCATTTTCAAGATCCAAGTCTTTGTGCATCATGTATACACCTAAAAATGGTCTGAAGATAATTAATTAAATAAGCAATTATTTAATTAATCTCCCTTCCCAGTTTAATTTAATTCACTAAGCAATTTGATTAAATTTCCCCTTTCGTCTATTTATTAATAAATCTAAGGATTTATTAAATAGGTTCATTTCATTTCACCCCTTTAATTAATTAATTCAAATTAATTAATTCCCTCCATCTAAATTCATTTCTTCTAAATCCCCTAATTAATTAAAACAAGTCAATTATGAGTTGTTGAGATTAATTATCCTTTTCATATTATTTGAATTTTTCTCCTAACTTCTACCACTCCTAAACGTAACCATTCCTAAACCTAACCCATTCTACCTACCACCATGTCCCCTTTCATCCAACATCTTCTAGAACCTTTGTGACACTTGTCACTAAGTGTTCCCTTTCATCTTACTCCTCCTAGAAGCCTCTTGACACTTGTCACCATAGAGATGAAAGATGTTCCCTTTAATCCAACCCCCTTTGCCAACCTCCTCCAATTTAACCATTGATATCTTCAGATCAATCTTGACCGTTGATTCCTACCACCTCACCCCTAGCCTTGGAAAATCCTATAAATAGACCTCATTTTGGAGCACAAAGGGTCCCAATTTCAAATCATTTTTGGATCCCATCTCATTCTCATCTTATGCATTGTTCTTATAGGCATCTAGCTTCTAGTTTATCATTCTTAGCAATGTTATCATGCTTAATTTTAGCTTAATTGTGTTGGTATTTTGGTATGGTTTTGTCATTGATGTTAACACCTGCTAAATACACCTACTTTGGAGATCCAACAACATTCACTAGAAAATAGTAAACTGTGCAAACAGTTACCGGTATATGGTCAACCGACAGGATATAATGTTCACCGGTACCTGCATTGACATGGAAGACACTTGGTAATGTCGAAGACATCATGTGGACACTTTACTTTGAAGTAATAATCATTGGTATATTCTCATTTGCATATTTGCTTTTACCGGCAAATAGGTCCAGGTTATCTAGGGTTACATTGACAGGCTTATCTTTTCCAGATCAACATGGCACACTATGGAGATGATTTATTATTGTTATAAATGCATTAAGCCAACATGTTCAATCGGTTATTGCATCTAATATTGTATTATTTGTAAAATATATTTTTGTAATATCTTGTAAAGCTAACCTACTAAAATTGGTCTTAGGGTATGGTATAAATGTAAGATCTTATTTGTAAGATCAAGTGTGGAATGTGAAAAAGATTTAAGAAAGGGTATATGCGAGATCAAGCAGTGATATACACGAAGACATCATTTGAAGATGAAGTTAGGTTTTTATAGAAGCATATCAGCATTACACCAGTACTGAATCCAACATATGAAGATGCTATTTTGTGCAGTACATTCTCATTGGATTTAACCATCCAACTGTAGTCAGTGTGACTCTCATTTGTGATTGAGCAGTGAGCTCTAGGTTGTTGGCCTTTCTGTATGTGCAAACCCCTCTTTGTACACTTACTATCTGCAGTAGTATCATCTGATTGTAGGTAAGGTTTCCCACAATGGTTTTTCCCCTTACAGGGTTTCCATGTACAAATATTGGTGTCATGTGTTGTGGATGACTTTATGTTTATGTTTCATGCATTAATTCTTACTAGTATAACAATTTTCTGTTAACACTGTTTACCGACATACTTAACTATCTTACCGATATTAAGCATTAAGTTGGTTAATAAGATTTTGGTTTGAATTTATTAGACAATTTATTCACCCCCCCCTCTTAGTTGTCTCTGGGACCTACAATTGGTATCAAAGCCTAGTCCTCTTTTTGCAGAAGTTTAACAACTTGAGGAGATCCAATGTCTACTAATTATTTCAGAAAGGATAGTCCTAAACTTGATGGAACCAACTATGGGATATGGAAAATCAGAATGGAGACACATCTAAATTGCATTGGTAAAGATATCTGGGAAGTTACTAAGAATGGTTATACTGGTGTTGTAGCTGGTCCGACTACTCCCATTACTTTAGCTAAAGATGAAGAAAATGATTGCAAAGCAAGAGAAGCACTTTTGAGCGCATTATCAGATCAACAAATCATGGGATTATTAGATAGATCCACTACAAAAGCTATCTGGGATCATTTGGAAACACTGAATGAAGGGGATTCCATAGTCAAAATTGCAAAAATTGAAAGCTTCTGAGTCAGGTATGAACATCTGAAAATGGAAGAAGATGAAAGGATTTTTGCTTTTATGGAAAGAGTAAATGAAATTGTTTTAGGTATCAAATGTTGTGGAGGAACCTTGAGTGAAGATGAGATTGTTTCAAAAATCTTAAGAGGTTTGCTAGTAGCATATAAAATGAAGGTTACTGCTATAAATGAGTTGAGAACAATGCCTAATACATTAGTAACTAGGGATACATTGATTGGAAAACTTTCAGCTTTTGAAATTAAGGAATTTGGTCCTGTTGCTACTATGAAAACTGATTTGGCCTTCAAAGCATCAACATCACCTACTCCATCTTTTGACAAATCAGACTGGAGAGCCTTTTATGCAAGAGAACTTGAAGAAACCAGGAAGGAGAATGAAGAGCTTGAAGAACTTGAAGCACTATTTGCAAGAAAAATGCCAAAAGGTCCAATTGGAAGTAAGTATGAAGGTAAAGCACCATTTAAATGTTTCAATTGCAATAAGATTGGTCATATGGATTCAAGATGCCCTGAAAGACATGCTAGACTAAGAGAAGAAGTTAGAAGGACATACAAACCTAATCCTGAATATCAGAGATATAGATTTAAGAAAAACAAAGATAAATCTTGTTACATTGTTGGTGAAGGTGTGACTGATGACTCTGATGGGGATCCAACAGACAATGGATGGGTCTTTGTTGCTATAACAGAAGATCAACCGGTACCTATTGCTCAACTAGTAGAACAAGCCCTAGCAACTAAAGTTGAATCGAAGGATGAATGGATTATTGACTTAGGATGCTCACATTACATGACTGGAGACAAAGGTAAATTCTTGAACTTTCAAGAATACAATGGAGGTTTAGTAAGATTTTGTGAGGCATCACCTCGACTCAGTTTGACATTCAGTGGATTTTATATTTTAGACTACTATGGATACTTTGTTTTGATGCATTTTGAGACTTAGAACTTATATGATTTCAGGATATTGGATAACATTGCTATGAATTGATGTTTTACTTACATGCTTTATGAGATAGAACACTACATGATTATTAGATAGAATGATATTGCAATGATAGATGTCGTTAATGAATTTGCAGGACTTTACTTTGAAAATAGAGCTATGATGTATGTTTAGTTTATGTGAATTGGGATAGAAAATTGTTTATGTGAATTTGCTTGACAAAAGATGTATTCAATCTGTGCAGATGAAAATTGTATGCAAGTAATGATGTGCATTGTTGTATAATTGAATTATATTTTATATGAATATTTGGGAGTACTAATGTGTAAATTGAGATGCGCAGGAAATTCACCATGTGACCATGGAAAATTACGGAGAATCAAACCTAGACTTATGTATGTTCGTAAAGCCAGGGTTTGTCTATTTGGAGAGACAACACCCCATTGTGTTGTATTTTATTCGTATCAGTATATGCTGCATGTGTGTTATGTGTTATTTAAATTTATTGTGTAAAAACCTCAAGAGACAATTTCATGTTATTTTTGTAAAAGTATTTTAATAGTGTCACTTGACACGTGTGGATTTAAATTTTAATATTTTATCTTGTCTCTTGATGGGAAAGTGTTAATTATTATTAATTTTAAATAAAATAATGTGTTGTCAAAAAGATATTTTGAGAATATAATATTTGGAGTGGTCAACTTATGTTTGACCCGAAAATAAACTTCAGAGGGGTTTAAAATGGGTTAAATGAACACCTAGGGGTAGTTTATTAGGGTTTCCTGAAGCCCATAAGGTATACCTAGGGGTTAGGGGTAATTTTAGGCAAGTTTCTACTTTATTATGATCTTTTTAACGCTTTAAAAATTGGCTTTTTTGAGTTGAGCGAAAATTGAAAATTGAAGTGAAATCAAATCCAGATTTTCCCTCTTGGAAGGAAAGTCTTTTTGCATTTTTGCTTTCTTCCTTCTTTTTGTTGATTTTTTTTAGAATCCTGTGAGAACTCAGAGAGTGAGCTTCTTAAGGAAGATTTTTGGGAATAGCTGGTTAATCACCCACTCTCCATTTTTGGAGACAGAAGAAAATTTGGAAAATAATGTTATGGGATAAAGAAATTGATTAAGGAAAATAAAGAATTGTGGATTGGGCAGCTCTTCTTCAGATATCATTATAACCTTTGGGCAGATTAAGGTTGGTTTCATTTTTACTTTTAATGACTTGATTTTGTTTATTTCTGGAAGTTGTTGAATAAGAAAATCTGTATTCTTGAAAACGAATGTTTGAAAATCTTTTGGTTTTGTTTTATGAATGAATGTGTTTTGGGAGTTTTCTCAAGATCTCTCTTTCTCTTGGGAGAGAAGAGGATCTTGAGGGTGGTAGCAGTGACAGCCCTCGAGTGAGAGACTCTCTTTAGAGAGCGATCACAAGGGATCTTTGTGTGACCCTTGCTGCATGGCCTGTTTGTGCAATGGGGGTCATAAGGAGGGTTATAAGGCTAGAATGTCTTTGGGGGGCATAAGGAATTATGGGGTTGAGATTTTGATATGTTATTTGTGCCATGAGGTGGCTTCTTGTTATTACATACTTGCAGATTCTCCTCAGGGTATTTGGTCCACTACCACCCTTTGAAAATGTTCACCACCAGAGTGTGGTGCTGTGAAAGCCAGGTTGGGAATGTGTCTGGAATATTTGTATGTTTTGTGTTTCTTTGTGTTTGCCTGTTTGTTACCCATCTAGGAATTGGTTCTCCGAGCTCGGGGGTGGCTACCAGTTAGCCTAGGCTGGGAGGTGAGCACTCCGTGGTCAGTTTTGTGTTTTCTATTATGCAGGAAATCCAGAGCAAAGAGGATAGAAATTCATGAAAGTTATTCAGAAGATGGAATTTGAAGATATTTGAATTCAGTTGCAGATATTGTTTTAAAGTTGTTGTGAATAAATGCCTCAATTCAAAAGAAAGGAGAAGCAAGTTGTAATTTTGTAATAATAGATTTGAAGTCTTATTGTTGTGACTGTTCAGAGAAAACATTGCTGTAAATTTGGTAGTATATATTAGAGATGTTTTAAAGAAAGAGAAAAGGCTTGATTTTACTCCTAGAATAATTGAAAAAGAAAAGCAAATTAGTGATGCATGCAAAGCTTCTTGTTTTATGAAAGAAATAAAAAGTATGATTTCATTTAGATTTTTACCTATTTTTTAATTAAGTCAAAATAGAAGTTTATTTAAGCTGAAAGCTTTATAAGTATTTTAGGTGGAAACAGAAGTTGTTTTATGTGAATAATCTATTTAAAAAAAAAAACTTGTTAATGGATTTCTTATTACAAAAAAAGGAAACGTATAATGTATCTTTGTAAAATACTTTAAATTGTATTTTTTTTGTTAATCATTGATTTAGAAGCTTGTTTTATAGATGCATTTAAATTAATAAATATAAATATAAATATATATATATATATATATATATATATATATATAATTAAATTTTTCATTTAACTTAAGGTTATCTTTTCCTTTATTATATTAGCTTAAAAATTTGCATGTAATAATTCTCTTTTAAAATATATAAAAATTTTATTTAGAATTTAAATTTATCTTTTTATCTATGCTTATTTATTTATGAAAATACCACATATATATATATATATATATATATATGTTATTGTAAATTTAAAAAAAAAAATAGGATGGGAACCCCGCGGGCTCCACTGTGTGTACGCACAGTGGACGACCGCGCGGCGCCCACTGTGTGCACACACAGTGGAGCCGCTTGCGGCTCCCACTGTGTGGGCACACAGTGGACGGCCACGGTCGCCACTGTGTGGCCACACAGTGGTGCCGCCAGCGGCGCCCACTGTGTGGGCACACAGTGGTGCCGCGGCGCCCACTGTGCGCTCACACAGTGGCGCGCGCACGGCCCAGCATGTTTCTAAACCCCCGCGACCTGCAAGAAAATATGGACATGGCCGCCCATAGGGTCTTCGGCCCAGCATGAGTCTTCTTCTGTTTAAAAAAAAAAGAAAATGGGTTAAACCCTAGCCCGAAAGGGGCTAGGGAAGTTTAGTTTTTAAAATATAAAAAAAATATAATATGTAATTGGGGTTTAGGTAATGGTTAAATAAGAATTTAGAACCCTAATTAGGGTTGAGGAAATTAAGTGATAATATTTAGAAAGTTGAAATGGATTTAGGAGGTTAGGATTAAAATATTGGAATATATGTAGAATATATATATAATAATATATATGTTTCCATATATATATATATGGGAATATATATATGAATATATATATATGTATGTTTTTTTTTGAGTTTAATTGATTTAATAAATTAAGTTATTGATATACAAAATATATGCATGATCGATATGTATATGTACACAATATAGATATGGAAGAAAATTATAAAGAAGAAATTAATTAAAATTGCTAAGACTATATAGTCATAGTGGGAAAAAAAATTTAAAATATCTCTCCTAATATTTTTAGTATGATTAATTTAATAAAACTATTAATTAAATACCTTTTGGAGATAGAATTTAAACCAGTAGGTTTTTTTTTCCGCAATTAAATTATAACAGATTGTCGATGCTTCGTTCGTTTCAGAATGAGCTCGAATTTATTAATGAAATTTTCGTTAACGCTTGTCGCAAGAGTGTGCTTGTTAATTAAATTAGTATCTTTTAAAAAAAAAAATTTGTTCCGTTTTTGCCCTAAATTTTGGGCATGACATTTTGGTATCAGAGCAAGGTTTCCACACTAGGAGCCTTACTCACTTACGTTTCGCCTTAGAATATTTTAAATTATTTTGTTAATGGAATTTTGAATTTAAATAAATTTAATCCTAAAAGAAATAAATTAATTGTTTTGTATTATTTTCCTCTTAGGATGCCTCCGTTGACGCGACAAGCTCGCAAGCGCGGACGGGGTCCTAGACGTGAGCGCCAAGCTCGCGATGAGGAAGAGAGGGAGGCATCGATTCCAGAGGAGAACCCAGGAGCACCTCCCGAACAGCCAAATGAACCTAACCGTGACCTTCTAGCAGCCATTCAGAATCTTATTGGCATTGTTCAGGAAAGGATTCCTGCAGAGAACCCTCCGGTTAGGAGTCATGACCCTGGGAGTCATAGATCTGTTGATAGAGAACGGAGTAGGAGCCCGGCTCCGATTCCTGTAGAGAGCCAGGGTGGTAATGAGCCAGAGTCAGTGCATATGCCAGGACCACCTCTTGTGGTGGAACCAGTTTATTTTGAGAGAGGTCGTCGGGATCCAGGGGATCTCATCAGGGAGGTCATGCGCCTCCAACCGCCATCCTTCGGAGGCTCTACAGATGGAGTAGAGGCCGAGGCATGGCTTCTGAGTCTTGAGAGGTGCTTTGCGTTGCGTTCTTATGAGAGCAACCTGAAAGCACGTGTTGCAGTTCATCTTCTAAGAGGAACAGCCTCCACTTGGTGGAGACAGGAAGAGTACAAATGCGGACTTGTACCTGATACACTCACTTGGGAGATATTCACCGAGAGGTTCCGTGAGAGGTACCTATCAGAGCACTTCAGGCAGCGTCGTATAGACGAATTTCATGATCTCCAACAAAAAAGCTTGTCAGTAACCCAGTATGAGAGTAAGTTCTTTGAGTTGTTGCCATATGTAGATTATCTTAAGGATGAGAAACTTCTTGTAAACCGCTTCATCAGGGGATTGAATGCCGGTATAGCCGGGCCTGTTAGGATGTCCGCTCCAGAGAGCCTTCGGGTTGCTGTAGAGAAGGCACTGATTGCTGAGGAAATTCAGGTTAGACCACAGGACAATAGGGATCGGTATCAGAACCGAAATCCCGCACCTCAGACTTATGGATTCCAGAAATCACATTGGAAGGGGAACAACCGAAATTCTCAGGGGTTCTCCAAACCCCCTCCTCCACAACAGACACCACAGAACCAGAGGCAGAAGCCTCCACAGTATCCGCAGGGCTCCAAGCCCAAGCAGTGGCAGACTCAGGGACAGAAACGTGATCAGAGAGCACAGGGGCAGTACACACAGCCGGCGGGGACTCAGCAGTCCTCCAGGGGTGGGTACAGCGGATCCAGTAGGACAGGAGGTCAGGGATTTTCTAGGCCTCAGGGTGCCCAGTTCCAGGCACGGGGTGCTTGCTTTACTTTTGGAGCCATGGGGCACTTGGCGAGGGATTGCCCTCAGGGACAGGTAGCAGGGAGTCAGCGGATGGCCGCTTCAGAGCCGACAGTCGGTGATATGGGCAGGTCCCATAGAGTATTCGCAGCGGTTGACAACCGCCAGGCCGACCATCAGGCCACGGTTATCGAATCTTCAGGTATAATCAGAGGTAACAATGTATCTATTTTGTTTGATTCAGGAGCTACTGACTCCTTTATATCTCCGTTGGTTGTGGAGCGTTGCGGGCTAGTGGCAACTAGGCAGGGTGTCAGTTGGGAAGTGGAATTAGCTTCAAGGGCTAGAGTGTCAGTGGAATCAGAAGTTAGGGCATGTCAGTTGCAGATTGGCAAGACCACCACTGTAGTAGACCTTAGGGTGACTCCACTTGGATCTTATGGAATCGTACTTGGCATGGATTGGCTTTATGCCCATAGAGCCAAGTTGGATTGCCGCCTGAAAAAGATCGAGTGTGAGGATGATCATGGTTCGCCCATAGTTATCACCGGGATTCAGAGGCCCGTGTCTCTTCGTATGATCTCCGCAATGCAGCTCAAGCGGAGCATGCGGAAGGGATGTCACCTTTTTGCTATCACTATCAGTGACAGAGGAGAAGAGGAGGAAAAAGAAACATCGCTCGATGACCATCCCATCCTTCAGGGATATTCTGATGTATTTCCTTCAGAGTTACCGGGAATGCCTCCCCGCAGAGAGATTGATTTTCATATAGACCTAGTACCTGGAGCCGAGCCAGTTTCCAGAGCACCTTATAGAATGACCACAAATGAGCTTAATGAACTTAAAATTCAGCTTGAGGAACTTCTTGAGAAGGGTCATATCCGTCCTAGCGTATCCCCGTGGGGTGCACCAGTTATCTTCGTTAAGAAGAAGGATGGATCTCTCCGATTGTGTATGGATTATCGGTAGCTAAATAAAGTAACCATCAAGAACCGATATCCTTTGCCTAGAATTGATGATTTATTTGACCAGCTTCAGGGTGCCAAAGTCTTTTCCAAAATAGATCTGAAGTCAGGATACCATCAGTTGAGAATAGTGGAAGGTGATATCCACAAGACCGCATTTCGCACTAGATATGGTCACTATGAGTTTACCGTAGTCCCCTTTGGACTTACGAATGCCCCAGCAGTTTTTATGAGTCTCATGAATGGGTTGTTCCGTACCTTTCTGGACCGTTTTGTTATTGTGTTCCTCGATGATATATTGATATATTCTCGAAATGAGAAGGAGCATGAGGAGCACCTGAAACAGGTATTGCAGTGTTTGCGAGATAACAAGTTGTTTGGCAGCCTATCGAAGTGTGCTTTCTTTCGATCTGAGGTCAAGTACCTTGGACACGTTATTTCCGGTGATGGGATCTCAGTTGACCCATCAAAGATTAGGGCTATTATGGATTGGCCAGCGCCTACCAGTGTGACAGAGGTCAGGAGTTTTATGGGTTTAGCAGGATATTACCGACGTTTTGTCGAAGGTTTCTCCAGAGTCGCACACCCTATTACCTCACTTCAGCGTAAAGGGAAGAAATTTGAGTGGACAGAGAAGTGCGAAAAGGCCTTTCAGGAACTCAAGAAGGCACTTACTAGCGCTCCTATCCTTGTTGTACCAGATCCTTTAGCTGATTTCATGGTTTGTACCGATGCTTCCTTAGAGGGTTTAGGGGCAGTTCTTATGCAAGGTGGTAGGGCCATAGCTTTCGAGTCTAGGAAACTTAAGACTCATGAACTTAATTATCCCACTCACGACCTTGAGCTCGCAGCAGTAGTGCATGCACTGGTGAGGTGGAGACACTTCCTTCTAGGACATCACTTTGAGTTGCATTCAGATCATCAGAGTCTTCAGTACATCTTCACTCAGCCTAACCTTAATGCGCGTCAGAGGAGATGGATGGAGTTTTTGTGCGAATATGATTTTGACGTTCACTACATCAAGGGAAAGGAAAATGTAGTTGCAGATGTCTTGAGTAGGAGACGTCATGAGGTTTACACCATATCCATGGGCACAGACTTGAGGGACCGTATACTTCGGCACTTGTCAGAGGATGGATGGTACGCAGAGGTTTGTCAGGTGTTACGTTCTCAGGTCACTCTAGAAGGGAAATATGTGGATTATTCTTTGGAGTCCGATGGACTATTACGCCATAGAGGGCGCATTTATGTACCTTCCTCCGAAGGGTTGCGAGAGTTCATTGTCTCGGAAGCTCATAGAGCTCCTTATGCTGCGCATCCCGGGGTTAAGAAGTTGCATGCAGACTTGAGGCAGTTGTATCATTGGCCGGGAATGCAGCAGCTCATTGCTGAGATAGTAGCTCGGTGTCTCGAGTGTCAGAGGGTAAAGGAGGAGCACCGCCATCCAGGTGGGTTGCTTCAGTCTCATGCTATACCAGAGTGGAAGTGGGATACTATATCCATGGATTTCATCATTGGTCTCCCTATGTCTTCTCGTCGCCATGATGCTATCTTGGTGACAGTTGACAAGTTGACCAAAGTAGCTCACTTTTCACCAGTTCGTACTACATTCACAGCTCCAGCAGTAGCACAGGTGTTCTTGCGAGACATTGTTAGACTACATGGCGTACCCCGCAAGATTATTTCTGACAGGGATTCTCTTTTTACTTGTACCTTTTGGAAGTCATTACAGGCAGCTATGGGCACAAAGCTCAATTTCAGTACAACCTATCACCCGGAGACAGATGGTCAGACAGAGAGAGTCAATCAGGTGTTAGAAGATATGCTTCGTATGTACGTCATGATTCATCAGACCCGGTGGGAGGAGTATCTTCCCTTAGTGGAGTTTGCCTATAACAATGGGCATCACACTTCTTTGGGGATGCCACCCTACCAGGCATTATACGGCAGGCCTTGCAGGACGCCCTTGAGTTGGGATCGCATAGAGGATAGAGTTGCTATTGGTCCTAAGTTAGTTCGGGATATGGAACAGCAGGTGGATTTGATTAGGCAGCGTCTCAGAGAGGCTCAGGATAGACAGAAGAAGTATGCCGATGCAAAGAGGATTGATCGTAGTTACTTGGTTGGAGATAGAGTTTTCTTGAGAGTGCGACCGCATAAGAGTCCGATCCGTTACGGAAAGGGTTCTAAGCTCGCACCTCGCTTTGTAGGACCTTTTGAGATTCTGGAGAGGATAGGCCCAGTTGCCTACCGTTTAGCCTTGCCACCTAGCCTGTCACGCATCCACGATGTGTTTCATGTTTCAGTTTTGAGAAAATATATCTATGATGAGTCTCACATTTTAGATTGGGATGCCTTGCAGGTGGAGTCGGATGGGCAGCTAGCTTTGGAGCCCATTCGCATTTTGGCACGCCGGACATTGGCCCTTCGAGGTCGAGAGCTGGACCAGGTTAGGGTCCAGTGGGATTGTTATGATGAGGTTACGGCTTCATGGGAGGACGCAGCACGTATGAGATCAGAGTACCCTCACCTCTTTGATGAACTCCAGGAGGAAGTTCATGCCTAGAGGGGGAGGATGTGAGGCCTCACCTCGACTCAGTTTGACATTCAGTGGATTTTATATTTTAGACTACTATGGATACTTTGTTTTGATGCATTTTGAGACTTAGAACTTATATGATTTCAGGATATTGGATAACATTGCTATGAATTGATGTTTTACTTACATGCTTTATGAGATAGAACACTACATGATTATTAGATAGAATGATATTGCAATGATAGATGTCGTTAATGAATTTGCAGGACTTTACTTTGAAAATAGAGCTATGATGTATGTTTAGTTTATGTGAATTGGGATAGAAAATTGTTTATGTGAATTTGCTTGACAAAAGATGTATTCAATCTGTGCAGATGAAAATTGTATGCAAGTAATGATGTGCATTGTTGTATAATTGAATTATATTTTATATGAATATTTGGGAGTACTAATGTGTAAATTGAGATGCGCAGGAAATTCACCATGTGACCATGGAAAATTACGGAGAATCAAACCTAGACTTATGTATGTTCGTAAAGCCAGGGTTTGTCTATTTGGAGAGACAACACCCCGTTGTGTTGTATTTTATTCGTATCAGTATATGCTGCATGTGTGTTATGTGTTATTTAAATTTATTGTGTAAAAACCTCAAGAGACAATTTCATGTTATTTTTGTAAAAGTATTTTATTAGTGTCACTTGACACATGTGTGGATTTAAATTTTAATATTTTATCTTGTCTCTTGATGGGAAAGTGTTAATTATTATTAATTTTAAATAAAATAATGTGTTGTCAAAAAGATATTTTGAGAATATAATATTTGGAGTGGTCAACTTATGTTTGACCCGAAAATAAACTTCAGAGGGGTTTAAAATGGGTTAAATGAACACCTAGGGGTAGTTTATTAGGGTTTCCTGAAGCCCATAAGGTATACCTAGGGGTTAGGGGTAATTTTAGGCAAGTTTCTACTTTATTATGATATTTTTAACGCTTTAAAAATTGGCTTTTTTGAGTTGAGCGAAAATTGAAAATTGAAGTGAAATCAAATCCAGATTTTCCCTCTTGGAAGGAAAGTCTTTTTGCATTTTTGCTTTCTTCCTTCTTTTTGTTGATTTTTTTTAGAATCCTGTGAGAACTCAGAGAGTGAGCTTCTTAAGGAAGATTTTTGGGAATAGCTGGTTAATCACCCACTCTCCATTTTTGGAGACAGAAGAAAATTTGGAAAATAATGTTATGGGATAAAGAAATTGATTAAGGAAAATAAAGAATTGTGGATTGGGCAGCTCTTCTTCAGATATCATTATAACCTTTGGGCAGATTAAGGTTGGTTTCATTTTTACTTTTAATGACTTGATTTTGTTTATTTCTGGAAGTTGTTGAATAAGAAAATCTGTATTCTTGAAAACGAATGTTTGAAAATCTTTTGGTTTTGTTTTATGAATGAATGTGTTTTGGGAGTTTTCTCAAGATCTCTCTTTCTCTTGGGAGAGAAGAGGATCTTGAGGGTGGTAGCAGTGACAGCCCTCGAGTGAGAGACTCTCTTTAGAGAGCGATCACAAGGGATCTTTGTGTGACCCTTGCTGCATGGCCTGTTTGTGCAATGGGGGTCATAAGGAGGGTTATAAGGCTAGAATGCCTTTGGGGGGCATAAGGAATTATGGGGTTGAGATTTTGATATGTTATTTGTGCCATGAGGTGGCTTCTTGTTATTACATACTTGCAGATTCTCCTCAGGGTATTTGGTCCACTACCACCCTTTGAAAATGTTCACCACCAGAGTGTGGTGCTGTGAAAGCCAGGTTGGGAATGTGTCTGGAATATTTGTATGTTTTGTGTTTCTTTGTGTTTGCCTGTTTGTTACCCATCTAGGAATTGGTTCTCCGAGCTCGGGGGTGGCTACCAGTTAGCCTAGGCTGGGAGGTGAGCACTCCGTGGTCAGTTTTGTGTTTTCTATTATGCAGGAAATCCAGAGCAAAGAGGATAGAAATTCATGAAAGTTATTCAGAAGATGGAATTTGAAGATATTTGAATTCAGTTGCAGATGTTGTTTTAAAGTTGTTGTGAATAAATGCCTCAATTCAAAAGAAAGGAGAAGCAAGTTGTAATTTTGTAATAATAGATTTGAAGTCTTATTGTTGTGACTGTTCAGAGAAAACATTGCTGTAAATTTGGTAGTATATATTAGAGATGTTTTAAAGAAAGAGAAAAGGCTTGATTTTACTCCTAGAATAATTGAAAAAGAAAAGCAAATTAGTGATGCATGCAAAGCTTCTTGTTTTATGAAAGAAATAAAAAGTCTGATTTCATTTAGATTTTTACCTATTTTTTAATTAAGTCAAAATAGAAGTTTATTTAAGCTGAAAGCTTTATAAGTATTTTAGGTGGAAAGAGAAGTTGTTTTATGTGAATAATCTATTTAAACAAAAAAACTTGTTAATGGATTTCTTATTACAAAAAAAGGAAACGTATAATGTATCTTTGTAAAATACTTTAAATTGTATTTTTTTTGTTAATCATTGATTTAGAAGCTTGTTTTATAGATGCATTTAAATTAATAAATATATATATATATATATATATAATTAAATTTTTGATTTAACTTAAGGTTATCTTTTCCTTTATTATATTAGCTTAAAAATTTGCATGTAATAATTCTCTTTTAAAATATATAAAAATTTTATTTAGAATTTAAATTTATCTTTTTATCTATGCTTATTTATTTATGAAAATACCACATATATATATATATATATATTAATAAATGTTATTGTAAATTTAAAAAAAAATTTAAAAAAAAAAATAGGATGGGAACCCCGCGGGCTCCACTGTGTGTACGCACAGTGGACGACCGCGCGGCGCCCACTGTGTGCACACACAGTGGAGCCGCTTGCGGCTCCCACTGTGTGGGCACACAGTGGACGGCCACGGTCGCCACTGTGTGGCCACACAGTGGTGCCGCCAGCGGCGCCCACTATGTGGGCACACAGTGGTGCCGCGGCGCCCACTGTGCGCTCACACAGTGGCGCGCGCACGGCCCAGCATGTTTCTAAACCCCCGCGACCTGCAAGAAAATATGGACATGGCCGCCCATAGGGTCTTCGGCCCAGCATGAGTCTTCTTCTGTTTAAAAAAAAAAGAAAATGGGTTAAACCCTAGCCCGAAAGGGGCTAGGGAAGTTTAGTCTTTAAAATATAAAAAAAATATAATATGTAATTGGGGTTTAGGTAATGGTTAAATAAGAATTTAGAACCCTAATTAGGGTTGAGGAAATTAAGTGATAATATTTAGAAAGTTGAAATGGATTTAGGAGGTTAGGATTAAAATATTGGAATATATGTAGAATATATATATAATAATATATATGTTTCCATATATATATATATGGGAATATATATATGAATATATATGTATGTTTTTTTTTGAGTTTAATTGATTTAATAAATTAAGTTATTGATATACAAAATATATGCATGATCGATATGTATATGTACACAATATAGATATGGAAGAAAATTATAAAGAAGAAATTAATTAAAATTCCTAAGACTATATAGTCATAGTGGGAAAAAAATTTTAAAATATCTCTCCTAATATTTTTAGTATGATTAATTTAATAAAACTATTAATTAAATACCTTTTGGAGATAGAATTTAAACCAGTAGGTTTTTTTTTCCGCAATTAAATTATAACAGATTGTCGATGCTTCGTTCGTTTCAGAATGAGCTCGAATTTATTAATGAAATTTTCGTTAACGCTTGTCGCAAGAGTGTGCTTGTTAATTAAATTAGTATCTTTTAAAAAAAAAAAATTGTTCCGTTTTTGCCCTAAATTTTGGGCATGACATTTTGGTATCAGAGCAAGGTTTCCACACTAGGAGCCTTACTCACTTACGTTTCGCCTTAGAATATTTTAAATTATTTTGTTAATGGAATTTTGAATTTAAATAAATTTAATTCTAAAAGAAATAAATTAATTGTTTTGTATTATTTTCCTCTTAGGATGCCTCCGTTGACGCGACAAGCTCGCAAGCGCGGACGGGGTCCTAGACGTGAGCGCCAAGCTCGCGATGAGGAAGAGAGGGAGGCATCGGTTCTAGAGGAGAACCCAGGAGCACCTCCCGAACAGCCAAATGAACCTAACCGTGACCTTCTAGCAGCCATTCAGAATCTTATTGGCATTGTTCAGGAAAGGATTCCTGCAGAGAACCCTCCGGTTAGGAGTCATGACTCTGGGAGTCATAGATCTGTTGATAGAGAACGGAGCAGGAGCCCGGCTCCGATTCCTGTAGAGAGCCAGGGTGGTAATGAGCCAGAGTCAGTGCATATGCCAGGACCACCTCCTGTGGTGGAACCAGTTTATTTTGAGAGAGGTCGTCGGGATCCAGGGGATCTCATCAGGGAGGTCATGCGCCTCCAACCGCCATCCTTCGGAGGCTCTACAGATGGAGTAGAGGTCGAGGCATGGCTTCTGAGTCTTGAGAGGTGCTTTGCGTTGCGTTCTTATGAGAGCAACCTGAAAGCACGTGTTGCAGTTCATCTTCTGAGAGGAATAGCCTCCACTTGGTGGAGACAGGAAGAGTACAAATGTGGACTTGTACCTGATACACTCACTTGGGAGATATTCACCGAGAGGTTCCGTGAGAGGTACCTATCAGAGCACTTCAGGCAGCGTCGTATAGATGAATTTCATGATCTCCAACAAAAAAGCTTGTCAGTAACCCAGTATGAGAGTAAGTTCTTTGAGTTGTTGCCATATGTAGATTATCTGAAGGATGAGAAACTTCTTGTAAACCGCTTCATCAGGGGATTGAATGCCGGTATAGCCGGGCCTGTTAGGATGTCCGCTCCAGAGAGCCTTCGGGTTGCTGTAGAGAAGGCACTGATTGCTGAGGAAATTCAGGTTAGACCACAGGACAATAGGGATCGGTATCAGAACCGAAATCCCGCACCTCAGACTTATGGATTCCAGAAACCACATTGGAAGGGGAACAACCGAAATTCTCAGGGGTTCTCCAAACCCCCTCCTCCACAACAGACACCACAGAACCAGAGGCAGAAGCCTCCACAGTATCCGCAGGGCTCCAAGCCCAAGCAGTGGCAGACTCAGGGACAGAAACGTGATCAGAGAGCACAGGGGCAGTACACACAGCCGGCGGGGACTCAGCAGTCCTCTAGGGGTGGGTACAGCGGATCCAGTAGGACAGGAGGTCAGGGATTTTCTAGGCCTCAAGGTGCCCAGTTCCAGGCACAGGGTGCTTGCTTTACTTGTGGAGCCATGGGGCACTTGGCGAGGGATTGCCCTCAGGGACAGGTAGCAGGGAGTCAGCGGATGGCCGCTTCAGAGCCGACAGTCGGTGATATGGGCAGGTCCCATAGAGTATTCGCAGCGGTTGACAACCGCCAGGCCGACCATCAGGCCACGGTTATCGAATCTTTAGGTATAATCAGAGGTAACAATGTATCTATTTTGTTTGATTCAGGAGCTACTGACTCCTTTATATCTCCGTTGGTTGTGGAGCGTTGCGGGCTAGTGGCAACTAGGCAGGGTGTCAGTTGGGAAGTGGAATTAGCTTCAAGGGCTAGAGTGTCAGTGGAATCAGAAGTTAGGGCATGTCAGTTGCAGATTGGCAAGACCACCACTGTAGTAGACCTTAGGGTGACTCCACTTGGATCTTATGGAATCGTACTTGGCATGGATTGGCTTTATGCCCATAGAGCCAAGTTGGATTGCCGCCTGAAAAAGATCGAGTGTGAGGATGATCATGGTTCGCCCATAGTTATCACTGGGATTCAGAGGCCCGTGTCTCTTCGTATGATCTCCGCAATGCATCTCAAGCGGAGCATGCGGAAGGGATGTCAGCTTTTTGCTATCACTATCAGTGACAGAGGAGAAGAGGAGGAAAAAGAAACATCGCTCGATGACCATCCCATCCTTCAGGGATATTCTGATGTATTTCCTTCAGAGTTATCGGGAATGCCTCCCCGCAGAGAGATTGATTTTCATATAGACCTAGTACCAGGAGCCGAGCCAGTTTCCAGAGCACCTTATAGAATGACCACAAATGAGCTTAATGAACTTAAAATTCAGCTTGAGGAACTTCTTGAGAAGGGTCATATCCGTCCTAGCGTATCCCCGTGGGGTGCACCAGTTATCTTCGTTAAGAAGAAGGATGGATCTCTCCAATTGTGTATGGATTATCGGTAGCTAAATAAAGTAACCATCAAGAACCGATATCCTTTGCCTAGAATTGATGATTTATTTGACCAGCTTCAGGGTGCCAAAGTCTTTTCCAAAATAGATCTGAAGTCAGGATACCATCAGTTGAGAATAGTGGAAGGTGATATCCACAAGACCGCATTTCGCACTAGATATGGTCACTATGAGTTTACCGTAGTCCCCTTTGGACTTACGAATGCCCCAGCAGTTTTTATGAGTCTCATGAATGGGTTGTTCCGTACCTTTCTGGACCGTTTTGTTATTGTGTTCCTCGATGATATATTGATATATTCTCGAAATGAGAAGGAGCATGAGGAGCACCTGAAACAGGTATTGCAGTGTTTGCGAGATAACAAGTTGTTTGGCAGCCTATCGAAGTGTGCTTTCTTTCGATCTGAGGTCAAGTACCTTGGACACGTTATTTCCGGTGATGGGATCTCAGTTGACCCATCAAAGATTAGGGCTATTATGGATTGGCCAGCGCCTACCAGTGTGACAGAGGTCAGGATTTTTATGGGTTTAGCAGGATATTACCGACGTTTTGTCGAAGGTTTCTCTAGAGTCGCACACCCTATTACCTCACTTCAACGTAAAGGGAAGAAATTTGAGTGGACAGAGAAGTGCGAAAAGGCCTTTCAGGAACTCAAGAAGGCACTTACTAGCGCTCCTATCCTTGTTGTACCAGATCCTTTAGCTGATTTCATGGTTTGTACCGATGCTTCCTTAGAGGGTTTAGGGGCAGTTCTTATGCAAGGTGGTAGGGCCATAGCTTTCGAGTCTAGGAAACTTAAGACTCATGAACTTAATTATCCCACTCACGACCTTGAGCTCGCAGCAGTAGTGCATGCACTGGTGAGGTGGAGACACTTCCTTCTAGGACATCACTTTGAGTTGCATTCAGATCATCAGAGTCTTCAGTACATCTTCACTCAGCCTAACCTTAATGCGCGTCAGAGGAGATGGATGGAGTTTTTGTGCGAATATGATTTTGACGTTCACTACATCAAGGGAAAGGAAAATGTAGTTGCAGATGTCTTGAGTAGGAGACGTCATGAGGTTTACACCATATCCATGGGCACAGACTTGAGGGACCGTATACTTCGGCACTTGTCAGAGGATGGATGGTACGCAGAGGTTTGTCAGGTGTTACGTTCTCAGGTCACTCTAGAAGGGAAATATGTGGATTATTCTTTGGAGTCCGATGGACTATTACGCCATAGAGGGCGCATTTATGTACCTTCCTCCGAAGGGTTGCGAGAGTTCATTGTCTCGGAAGCTCATAGAGCTCCTTATGCTGCGCATCCCGGGGTTAAGAAGTTGCATGCAGACTTGAGGCAGTTGTATCATTGGCCGGGAATGCGGCAGCTCATTGCTGAGATAGTAGCTCGGTGTCTCGAGTGTCAGAGGGTAAAGGCGGAGCACCGCCATCCAAGTGGGTTGCTTCAGTCTCATGCTATACCAGAGTGGAAGTGGGATACTATATCCATGGATTTCATCATTGGTCTCCCTATGTCTTCTCGTCGCCATGATGCTATCTTGGTGACAGTTGACAAGTTGACCAAAGTAGCTCACTTTTCACCAGTTCGTACTACATTCACAGCTCCAGCAGTAGCACAGGTGTTCTTGCGAGACATTGTTAGACTACATGGCGTACCCCGCAAGATTATTTCTGACAGGGATTCTCTTTTTACTTGTACCTTTTGGAAGTCATTACAGGCAGCTATGGGCACAAAGCTCAATTTCAGTACAACCTATCACCCGGAGACAGATGGTCAGACAGAGAGAGTCAATCAGGTGTTAGAAGATATGCTTCGTATGTACGTCATGATTCATCAGACCCGGTGGGAGGAGTATCTTCCCTTAGTGGAGTTTGCCTATAACAATGGGCATCACACTTCTTTGGGGATGCCACCCTACCAGGCATTATACGGCAGGCCTTGCAGGACGCCCTTGAGTTGGGATCGCATAGAGGATAGAGTTGCTATTGGTCCTAAGTTAGTTCGGGATATGGAACAGCAGGTGGATTTGATTAGGCAGCGTCTCAGAGAGGCTCAGGATAGACAGAAGAAGTATGCCGATGCAAAGAGGATTGATCGTAGTTACTTGGTTGGAGATAGAGTTTTCTTGAGAGTGCGACCGCATAAGAGTCCGATCCGTTACGGAAAGGGTTCTAAGCTCGCACCTCGCTTTGTAGGACCTTTTGAGATTCTGGAGAGGATAGGCCCAGTTGCCTACCGTTTAGCCTTGCCACCTAGCCTGTCACGTATCCACGATGTGTTTCATGTTTCAGTTTTGAGAAAATATATCTATGATGAGTCTCACATTTTAGATTGGGATGCCTTGCAGGTGGAGTCGGACGGGCAGCTAGCTTTGGAGCCCATTCGCATTTTGGCACGCCGGACATTGGCCCTTCGAGGTCGAGAGCTGGACCAGGTTAGGGTCCAGTGGGATTGTTATGATGAGGTTACGGCTTCATGGGAGGACGCAGCACGTATGAGATCAGAGTACCCTCACCTCTTTGATGAACTCCAGGAGGAAGTTCATGCCTAGAGGGGGAGGATGTGAGGCCTCACCTCGACTCAGTTTGACATTCAGTGGATTTTATATTTTAGACTACTATGGATACTTTGTTTTGATGCATTTTGAGACTTAGAACTTATATGATTTCAGGATATTGGATAACATTGCTATGAATTGATGTTTTACTTACATGCTTTATGAGATAGAACACTACATGATTATTAGATAGAATGATATTGCAATGATAGATGTCGTTAATGAATTTGCAGGACTTTACTTTGAAAATAGAGCTATGATGTATGTTTAGTTTATGTGAATTGGGATAGAAAATTGTTTATGTGAATTTGCTTGACAAAAGATGTATTCAATCTGTGCAGATGAAAATTGTATGCAAGTAATGATGTGCATTGTTGTATAATTGAATTATATTTTATATGAATATTTGGGAGTACTAATGTGTAAATTGAGATGCGCAGGAAATTCACCATGTGACCATGGAAAATTACGGAGAATCAAACCTAGACTTATGTATGTTCGTAAAGCCAGGGTTTGTCTATTTGGAGAGACAACACCCCGTTGTGTTGTATTTTATTCGTATCAGTATATGCTGCATGTGTGTTATGTGTTATTTAAATTTATTGTGTAAAAACCTCAAGAGACAATTTCATGTTATTTTTGTAAAAGTATTTTATTAGTGTCACTTGACACATGTGTGGATTTAAATTTTAATATTTTATCTTGTCTCTTGATGGGAAAGTGTTAATTATTATTAATTTTAAATAAAATAATGTGTTGTCAAAAAGATATTTTGAGAATATAATATTTGGAGTGGTCAACTTATGTTTGACCCGAAAATAAACTTCAGAGGGGTTTAAAATGGGTTAAATGAACACCTAGGGGTAGTTTATTAGGGTTTCCTGAAGCCCATAAGGTATACCTAGGGGTTAGGGGTAATTTTAGGCAAGTTTCTACTTTATTATGATATTTTTAACGCTTTAAAAATTGGCTTTTTTGAGTTGAGCGAAAATTGAAAATTGAAGTGAAATCAAATCCAGATTTTCCCTCTTGGAAGGAAAGTCTTTTTGCATTTTTGCTTTCTTCCTTCTTTTTGTTGATTTTTTTTAGAATCCTGTGAGAACTCAGAGAGTGAGCTTCTTAAGGAAGATTTTTGGGAATAGCTGGTTAATCACCCACTCTCCATTTTTGGAGACAGAAGAAAATTTGGAAAATAATGTTATGGGATAAAGAAATTGATTAAGGAAAATAAAGAATTGTGGATTGGGCAGCTCTTCTTCAGATATCATTATAACCTTTGGGCAGATTAAGGTTGGTTTCATTTTTACTTTTAATGACTTATTTTGTTTATTTCTGGAAGTTGTTGAATAAGAAAATCTGTATTCTTGAAAACGAATGTTTGAAAATCTTTTGGTTTTGTTTTATGAATGAATGTGTTTTGGGAGTTTTCTCAAGATCTCTCTTTCTCTTGGGAGAGAAGAGGATCTTGAGGGTGGTAGCAGTGATAGCCCTCGAGTGAGAGACTCTCTTTAGAGAGCGATCACAAGGGATCTTTGTGTGACCCTTGCTGCATGGCCTGTTTGTGCAATGGGGGTCATAAGGAGGGTTATAAGGCTAGAATGCCTTTGGGGGGCATAAGGAATTATGGGGTTGAGATTTTGATATGTTATTTGTGCCATGAGGTGGCTTCTTGTTATTACATACTTGCAGATTCTCCTCAGGGTATTTGGTCCACTACCACCCTTTGAAAATGTTCACCACCAGAGTGTGGTGCTGTGAAAGCCAGGTTGGGAATGTGTCTGGAATATTTGTATGTTTTGTGTTTCTTTGTGTTTGCCTGTTTGTTACCCATCTAGGAATTGGTTCTCCGAGCTCGGGGGTGGCTACCAGTTAGCCTAGGCTGGGAGGTGAGCACTCCGTGGTCAGTTTTGTGTTTTCTATTATGCAGGAAATCCAGAGCAAAGAGGATAGAAATTCATGAAAGTTATTCAGAAGATGGAATTTGAAGATATTTGAATTCAGTTGCAGATGTTGTTTTAAAGTTGTTGTGAATAAATGCCTCAATTCAAAAGAAAGGAGAAGCAAGTTGTAATTTTGTAATAATAGATTTGAAGTCTTATTGTTGTGACTGTTCAGAGAAAACATTGCTGTAAATTTGGTAGTATATATTAGAGATGTTTTAAAGAAAGAGAAAAGGCTTGATTTTACTCCTAGAATAATTGAAAAAGAAAAGCAAATTAGTGATGCATGCAAAGCTTCTTGTTTTATGAAAGAAATAAAAAGTCTGATTTCATTTAGATTTTTACCTATTTTTTAATTAAGTCAAAATAGAAGTTTATTTAAGCTGAAAGCTTTATAAGTATTTTAGGTGGAAACAGAAGTTGTTTTATGTGAATAATCTATTTAAAAAAAAAAACTTGTTAATGGATTTCTTATTACAAAAAAAGGAAACGTATAATGTATCTTTGTAAAATACTTTAAATTGTATTTTTTTTGTTAATCATTGATTTAGAAGCTTGTTTTATAGATGCATTTAAATTAATAAATATAAATATAAATATATATATATATATATATAATTAAATTTTTGATTTAACTTAAGGTTATCTTTTCCTTTATTATATTAGCTTAAAAATTTGCATGTAATAATTCTCTTTTAAAATATATAAAAATTTTATTTAGAATTTAAATTTATCTTTTTATCTATGCTTATTTATTTATGAAAATACCACATATATATATATATATATATATATATATATATATATATATATATATATATATGTTATTGTAAATTTAAAAAAAAAAATAGGATGGGAACCCCGCGGGCTCCACTGTGTGTACGCACAGTGGACGACCGCGCGGCGCCCACTGTGTGCACACACAGTGGAGCCGCTTGCGGCTCCCACTGTGTGGGCACACAGTGGACGGCCACGGTCGCCACTGTGTGGCCACACAGTGGTGCTGCCAGCGGCGCCCACTGTGTGGGCACACAGTGGTGCCGCGGCGCCCACTGTGCGCTCACACAGTGGCGCGCGCACGGCCCAGCATGTTTCTAAACCCCCGCGACCTGCAAGAAAATATGGACATGGCCGCCCATAGGGTCTTCGGCCCAGCATGAGTCTTCTTCTGTTTAAAAAAAAAAGAAAATGGGTTAAACCCTAGCCCGAAAGGGGCTAGGGAAGTTTAGTTTTTAAAATATAAAAAAAATATAATATGTAATTGGGGTTTAGGTAATGGTTAAATAAGAATTTAGAACCCTAATTAGGGTTGAGGAAATTAAGTGATAATATTTAGAAAGTTGAAATGGATTTAGGAGGTTAGGATTAAAATATTGGAATATATGTAGAATATATATATAATAATATATATGTTTCCATATATATATATATATGGGAATATATATATGAATATATATGTATGTTTTTTTTTGAGTTTAATTGATTTAATAAATTAAGTTATTGATATACAAAATATATGCATGATCGATATGTATATGTACACAATATAGATATGGAAGAAAATTATAAAGAAGAAATTAATTAAAATTGCTAAGACTATATAGTCATAGTGGGAAAAAAATTTTAAAATATCTCTCCTAATATTTTTAGTATGATTAATTTAATAAAACTATTAATTAAATACCTTTTGGAGATAGAATTTAAACCAGTAGGTTTTTTTTTCCGCAATTAAATTATAACAGATTGTCGATGCTTCGTTCGTTTCAGAATGAGCTCGAATTTATTAATGAAATTTTCGTTAACGCTTGTCGCAAGAGTGTGCTTGTTAATTAAATTAGTATCTTTTAAAAAAAAAAAATTGTTCCATTTTTGCCCTAAATTTTGGGCATGACAGATTTGGAGATGACAAAGCCTGTTCAATCAAAACTAAGGGTTCAATATCTCTTGATGGTAAACATAACACTGACAATGTCTACTATGTTGAAGGATTAAAACATAATCTTTTAAGTGTTGGTCAATTAGTTGAGAAAGGTTTTCAGTTACAATTTAAAAATGGAAAAAGCAAAATCATGAATAGAACTGGTTTGGAAATTGCAACCGGTAATCAGACTAGAGGTAATATCTTTCATTTGAATAACAGTGAAAAGGCATGCTTAATTGCACATATAGATGAAAGTTGGCTATGACATAAAAGACTATGTCATGTAAATTTTGATTGCATGGTAAAAATCAGTACTTCTAAGGCAGTTAGAGATCTACCTAAAATTGTGAAACCTTAGAATACAATTTGCAAGGAATGTCAATTTGGAAAACAGGTTAGAGCTAGTTTCAAAAGTATTCCAGAAAAATCCAATAATGCTCTTGATTTAATTCACACTGATTTATGTGATCCAGCCAGAACTAAAAGCTTACAAGGTGATAGATATTTCATGCTAATTATTGATGATTATTCTAGAATGTGTTGGGTTACTTTTCTCAGAGAAAAATCATAAGCACTTGGGAAGTTCAAGCTATTCAAAGCAATGGTTGAAAATGAAACCGGTAAGAAAATTAAATGTTTAAGGTTAGATCAAGGAGGTGAATTCACATCTAGAGATTTTAATACATTATGTGAAGTAAATGGAATCAAAAGACAATTATCAGCACCTCGGACACCACAACAGAATGGAGTTGTTGAAAGGAAAAATAGAACTATTTTGGATGCAGCAAGAAGTATGTTATTAGAAGAAAATCTACCACATGTGTACTAGAGAGAGTCAGTAAGGACTGCTATCTATACATTCAACAAAGTTCACATCAAAGGTGAAACCGGTAAAACTCCTCATGAACTATGGTTTGGTAATACTCCTACTCTTAAGTATTTCGGAATTTTTGGAAGTAAATGTTATATTAGAAGAGATGAGTATATTGGCAAGTTTGATCCTAGAAGTGATGAAGGAATATTTCTTGGTTATTCATCTAAGAATAAAGCATATAGATATTTTAATAAAAGATTACAAAAAATTGTTGAGAGTACAAATGTAAAGATTGATGAACAATTTAGAGGAACTTCAAGGTATATAGACTCTAAACCGGTAACAGAAATTATGACAAATGAACCAATAGTAAATCCACTAGTACAAAATGATGATCCAGTTACTCCGATATCATTAGAGGATTCCACAGTAATTGAAGAACAACAACAGACTAAGACACCCCAGTATGTAAGACTGAATCATTCTGAAGATCAGATAATTAGAAGCAAATTTAAAGGAGTCATGACAAGAGGAAGATTGGCAAATGAAGAGGTATGTCTTATTTCTCAAATTGAACCATTATCTATCAATGAGGCATGTGAAGATAAATTTTGGATTAAAGCTATGGAAGAAGAATTAGGACAAATTGAGAAAAATAATACTTGGACATTAGTTCCCCGGCCTAAAAATAAAAATGTAATTGGAACCAAATGGGTATTTAGAAACAAACTCAATGAAGATGGTAAGGTTGTCAGAAATAAAGCAAGACTAGTGTGTAAGGGATATTCTCAGAAAGAAGGAGTTGATTACAATGAAACCTTTGCACCAATAGCCAGAATTGAGGCAGTTAGATTATTCTTGGCCTTTGCAACTCACAAGGATTACAAAGTTTACCAAATGGATATTAAATGTGCATTTTAAAATGGAGATCTTGAAGAGGAAGTCTATATTGAACAACCTGATGGATTTTCCTTGACAGATGACAATGATATGGTTTGCAGATTAAGAAAAGCTCTGTATGGATTAAAACAAGCTCCAAGAGCTTGGTATGTAAGATTGGATAAGTATCTTTTAAAGATTGGTTTTACTAAAGGAAATGCAAATAGCAATTTATATTACAAAGTAACTAATGATAAAATCTTGATTATGGAAGTATTTGTTGATGATATAATCTTTGGAGGAGAAGATGGATTATGCAAAGAATTTTCTCTTGAAATGCAGCATGAATTTGAAATGTCTATGATTGGAGAAATAAAATTCCTTTTAGGATTACAGATTTTACAGACTGATAAAGGCATATTTTTGAGTCAATCTAAGTACTTGAAAGAACTATTAAGAAATTTGGGATGGAAAACTCTAAACTGGTAAGCACACCTATGACTACAAATGACAAATTATCTCAAAGGGATGAATCTACACCTGTTAATCCAACTAGATACAAATCTATGATAGGAGGTTTACTGTATTTGACACAAACCAGACTTGACATTATGAATGCAGTATGTATAGTTTCTAGATTTCAGAGTAATCCTAAGGAAAATCATGAATCAGCAGTAAAAAGGATTTTCCCGTACTTACAAGGCACAACAAATCTTGGATTATGGTATCCTAAAGATGAAAATTTTGATCTATATGCATACACAAATGCAAATTGGGTAGGAGATGTGGATGATAGAAAAAGAACCACTGGAGGAGCATTCTTTCTTGGAAAGAGGTTAGTTTCTTGGTTAAGTAAGAAAAAGAGTTGTACATCTTTATCAACAGCAGAATCAGAATATGTTGCAGCAGCAACAAACTGTACATAGGTACTTTGGCTTAAACAAATGTTGAAAGACATAAAGGTAAAATGCAAGGAACCTATTACTATATATTGTGATAACACTGTAGCAATTGATATATCTAAGAATCCAGTATTACATTCTCAAACAAAACATGTTTCTATCAAACTGAATTTTCTAAGGGAAAAAGTTGAAGAAAAAGAGATAAAACTAGTTTATGTGAATACTAAAGAATAGCTTGCAGATATTTTCACAAAACCTTTGCCTAAGGAAACTTTTGAGTATCTCAGAGATCAGCTCGAAGTCTTACCTCCACCGGTAGAGACTTAGACACTTGATGATTGTCATCAACCGGCAGAATTAAATGGACAAATCTTTTATTCCAGTATTTGATGAGGAAGCTACTTCTCAAGGGGAGTAGTTGGTATATTGAATTGGTTGGTATTTTGTATGAACTTGACTTTTTGTGACTTTGGCATTTGATGTCAAAGGGGGAGAGATATATGGAAAACCATTAGGGAAAGATATATGAAAAATGCATTATCTTTTTGAGGAGAGATTGGTATTGGAAATAAATCTTTGAATAAACACATGTTACTCTCAGGGGGAGAAATGGAGATTGTTGATTTTTGTACTTGGCATTTTTGTTTTGGCACTTTGATGGTTTTTCCATCTTCTGTTGCCATCAATTCCAAGGGGGGAGATTGTTGGTATTTTGGTATGGTTTTTTCATTGATGTCAACACCTACTAAATACACCTACTTTGGAGATCCAGCAACATTCACCGGCAAACAGTTACCGATATATGGTCAACCGACAGGATATAATGTTCGTCGGTACCTGCATTGACATGGAAAACACTTGGTAATGTCGAAGACATCATGTGGACACTTTACTTTGAAGTAATAATCATTGGTATATTCTCATTTGCATATTTGCTTTTACCGACAAATAGGTCTAGGTTATCTAGGGTTACACTGGCAGGCTTATCTTTTCCAGATCAACATGGCACGCTATGGAGATGATTTATTATTGTTATAAATGCATTAAGTTGACATGTTCAATCAGTTATTGCATCGGATATTGTATTATTTGTAAAATATTTTTTTGTAATATCTTGTAGAGCCGACCTACTAAAATTGGTCTTAGGGTATGGTATAAATGTAAGATCTTATTTGTAAGATCAAGTGTGGAATGCGAAAAAGATTTAAGAAAGGGTATATGCAAGATCAAGAAGTGATATACATGAAGACATCATTTGAAGGTGAAGTTAGGTTTTTATAGAAGCATATCAGCATTACACCGGTACTGAATCCAACATATGAAGATGCTATTTTGTGTAGTACATTCTCACTGGATTTAACCATCCAACTGTAGTCAGTGTGACTCCCATTTGTGATTGAGTAGTGAGCTCTAGGCTGTTGGCCTTTTTGCATGTGCAGACCCCTCTTTGTACACTTACTATCTGCAGTAGTATCATCTGATTTTGGGTAAGGTTTCCCACCATGGTTTTTCCCCTTACAGGGTTTCCACATACAAATATTGGTGTCATGTGTTGTGGATGACTTTATGTTTATGTTTCATGCATTAATTCTAACCGGTATAGCAATTTTCTGTTAACACTGTTTACTGGCATACTTAACTGTCTTACCGATATTAAGCATTAAGTCGGTTAATAAGATTTTGGCTTGAATTTATTAGACAACTGATTCACCCTCCCTCTCAATTGTCTCCAGGACCTACAAATTGCATCTTAATCTTAGTTCATTTTTTAGATCAATCATGAACTCATATAGCTTAATAATTCTATTCTTGCTAGATCATGCATTTTCATCCATCAAATCCTCCATCTAAGTGTAGTCAAGTCACTGGAGTATGCATAATCAGATCTGAGAGCAATTTTCATACTCGCATTTACTAGGAAGCAATAAGTCGATTAGCTATGGTTTTGTCTTTCATTGTTTCAATTTACTAACCATTGCTTATAATGATTTATTGAGTGCATTGTGGTTGCAGGTATAGGTACACTTCATAGAGCACGATATTTTGGCACCCATCGTGGGGCCAAAATCATCACTTTTGGCCTCTTAATCTTCAGCAAACTTCATCTCTATCTGGCTCTGGGTCAGAAATTCGTACGAGTTGCCTTTTCAACTCGTACAAACTTCCTTTTAGCTTAGGACGACACCTCATCCTGACTCGTGCTAGGTATAATTTTGTGTCGTACGAGCTTCTATGTTGAAAATTCTTTATTTGTACTAGATCTAAATCTGTGTCGTACGAGTCTATTTCTTGCAAATTCTTTACTCGTACTATGCATAATTATGTGTCGTACGAGCTAGTTTTGGCTTGTGTGAGAGATCTAAATTTGTGTCGTACTAACTGGAAATCTATGTCGTACGAGTCTCTGGCTCTGTGATTTTTAACAGACTACATTTTAGAGTTTTATGATTCTAATCTGAAATTTTCTAACACTAATTCTGATTTGTTTATAAGATTTTTCCAGCCTAACTCTTTTCTGCAGGATGCTTGTCAAAGATATGCTTGTCAAAGACAAATTCAAAACACAATCATGACTACTAATGGATCTATTTTATAGGTTGCCTAAGGATTCAACAAAAACTTTGTGTATTCTTTAAGATTTTTAGGCACACTTCAATTTGGGCTTAAAGAAATGAACAACTATGTCTTATGTGTATTTGATGATAGGCGAGTATGCTCTCACCTTTCCTAGGTGATCAAAAAGCTAGACTCATCTTTTTCTTTCACTAGTGCATTTCTTTAGCAGGCCTGCCCTCCCGAGGAGTAATAACTCTTAGCCCTTAAGGTCGGTGAGAGAGGAACAACCTAAGTGGGAATGACTAATGCCAAGTAATCCAACCCACTATAAAATAAATGTGTTTTTGATGAAAATCAAAGCAATGGCAGTGCTTGGGAATAGCTCTCCTCTATACCTTTGGATATATCAAACCTTGGTTTTCAAGGCTAGGAGACCTCTTAATTGAGTTTATACCCCGATGCGCCGAACGAATCCCTTACTAGTGCTAGTTAAAATAGAGGCTACCTGATTCACCTTCGAAAGGGTGATAATATTTGTGCAAGAGAGATAGTAACTCTCCCAAGACACTTGCCATATCATGCCCCCATTAGCATTTGGAGTCAGATAATACGGTATTGAGAATCCATTGCGTGAGACTCAGCGGTCGTATTCTGATTAGCTATTGGGTGTGTACCTTAGTCAGCAAGCAAAGGTTTTCACTCTCAGCCAACTTCCTTAGGGTTTAGCTTGATTGGAGTCATTTATCACATCATGTGTTTGCTGTGTATTCATCCCTAAATGAGAAAATCAGACACCTAAAAACTGGAAAACATCAGCAAAACATCATCAGAATTCAAAGATCAAAATTAGCAAAACAAACACTTTTTACCATTCTCTACAACCTATCGTACGAGATTTAATTCTCTACAACATGAGTCATAATCTCTATCAAACGAGTTAACTTGCATAAAATCATTTGTCATACTATCTGCTATCCTGTGTTGTACGAGTTAGTTGTTTTGTCGTATGGTTCATAAAAGTGTGTCGTACAATCCTCTGCTATTTATATGAAAAAATTTGTTCTGTCATCTGGCTTTGTATCTTGTGTCGTTCTAAGCTGCATATCCTTTCGTATGAAACTCTGTATTTGTCAGTCCAGTGCTGTGTCTTACATGCCTGTTTCCGATTTGTCATTTCTGCCTGATCAATTTGCAGTAAACATAAACACCTGTTATCTATCAATCCGTGTTTAGATTGTCTACTTGGTTTGCTTGGTCAAGTTATCATCCATCAAAATCAGACTCTAGAAGATAAACACCATAAGATTTTCAAAGTGCTAACCCCCAACAAGCTCAAGATCTAAACATCTCAAAGTGCATTATCACCCTCTTTGATAAACTGATCACTCAAACATAGTTTCTCATTAGGATCAATCATCCTTTATCACGAAACTGAAACATTTGGTCAGGATAATCTTGTCCCATGTCGTAGGATATACCATTCCTACTGGACTTGGTTCTTATCAAATCATCACCATTGCACTCCTAAACCAAAGATTGAAAAACTTGCAAACCTTTAAACACTTGAATTCTCTTTTAGTGTCATATCACTTTATTTCCTTGAAATTGACTATTGATCACTTATCAAATAAACTTTTAGACAATTGAACCCCTGAAATAGAAACATAAACATTTGAAATAGCTAAAGATCATATCAACATGACATACCAAAGCAAAAGACAAGAACACATAACAAACCAACATATAAGAGCAATCAAACAAGTCCAAAATCAAAATCAAACTATGTTAAAACCTCACAAGGATTCAAATACATCTCCAAAGAAAAGTGGTTCTTTTATGCACCTCTTAAAGAGATCCCTAAAGGATTTGGCTAAAGAAGATCAAAATCGTACACCCATGTCTAACAATGATCCATCCATCCATAAGCAAATTGACTCTCCAAAGGCATCCATTCCTACACCTCCTGAAATCTTGCAAGAAGCTTCCATAGCATTGTTGCCAAAGAATACATCCAAAGATGAAGTTTCCCAAGTGATATCCATAATTGCCATCAAGCCTATTTCAGATGATCCTATTCAAAGCTCATCTCCTTCATATCCAAGAACTGATTCATTGCAAAATCCCCATAACACTCTATTGCAAATTGAAGTCCTCATTCATAGAACACTTGTTAAATGAGTCCTAATAGATGGGGGAGTTGGCTTGAACATTTGCTCTATGAATCTTGTCCATGCTTAGGATATTCAGAAGATGTAGTTGATCCCCTAAAAAAGATCAAAATCAAAGCATATGGTGAAGAAGAACATTAATCCAAAGGAATTGTGACATTACCCCTTAGAGTGTGACCTTTACAAAAAGACACAACATGCCAAGTTTTAGACTTGGACCTACCATATAACATACTCTTGGGGAGGCCATGGATACATGATATATAGGCTGTCACATAAACATGCCACTAGTGTGTAAAATTTCCCTACAATGGACATGAAATCACAATAGCAGCAGACTCAAATCCATTGCAGTGTTGTAATAATCTAAGATCAGCTCAAGAGGTTATTGTTTCACATAACAAAGAGGCAACATCTTCAAGCACACAATCCAAGGAACAATCATTTGCATCAATTTTGTCAAACATGGAAAAACAAATACAGCTAAGAGATCAAGGGACTGGAGAATATTTTCTATCATGGAAAAACAAACAAGAGCAATTTCAAATTGAGAGGGATGAAGAAGAAGATATAGTAGTCGATGTAGTTCACACGTATGCAAGACAAACGTTAGGAACTAGTTCACTTGAATCAGAATCACATTCGACTGACATGGACTTAACCGAGGACGATCAAGATTTTCTTATACGAGGTCATTCTAATGAGAGTATCATTCTAGACATGGAAATACATACTGAAAGCTCTGACATCTCTATCATGACCCCTAATATCTTTGAAACTATTCAACCAGAAGATCCTTTATCCTTACGCTATCCTGAACCTATGGACTGGGAAAATGAAGTACATACTGACATTGATACCTTACCTAATGACCCTACCATATCCTTATATCTTAATGAAATTAAACCCGCAACAACTTTCACCAGGGATTCCACTAACATATCTTCAGGTCAAGTGGATGTTAAATCTCCTAGTCACAAAATTGAAAATCAAGAAAACAATATCAGGTCTAATGCTGAAAACTATTTACTGGCAACATTAGACCGCGAAAAAGTAAAAATAAAGGATGCATCTAATGGTGAAAACCTCCTCGAGGTGCCAAAAGATGGGAGATTTGACACTCTACCTAAATTTTATCAATAAAAGTCATCTATCCTGATAGAACCAACAAAGGCAGTTATCATTAATACAACTAATCTACATCCCACAGCTTCTTTATCAAAACTAGCAAGGAAACAATAATTTGAATCCTTTAAAAGGTGGCAAATCAATTTTACCTGGTCATATACAAACATTCCAAGGTTTGATCCATATCTTACAATACATCACCCAAATACCAGTCCATGAGAAGGAATCAATAAAGGAACACAACATGGATTAGGAGCAGGAATTCTATTCATCACGCCACAAGGGCATACAATCCCGAAAGCATACAAATTAATTTTTCCGTGCACAAACAATATAGCAGAGTATGAAGCATTGGTAACAGGTATCAAAATGGCTGTAGAATGGAACATTAAACAACATCAAGTCTTTGGAGACTCTCAGCTTGTCATTAATCAAATCAATGATGACTATCAAACAAAAGATGACAAACTCATGCCTTACAAAAAGATGGTGGATGATATCAAGAAGTACTTTGTATAAATAACTTTTGAATAGATTCCAAGAAATGACAACAAAGCAACAAATGCCATGGCTACACTTGCTTCTCTATTGCAGACACAAGAAAATCAATAGCATTATGAATTCTTGGTTGAAGAGTTGTTTCATCCCGCCTTTAATTGTCCCGATTCCTGAACCATCTATCAAATTATTGGTCATGATTCCTCCCACTATGGCTAAACTTACACATACCTGAAATATAATATCTTACCTTTGACTTATCAAAAAACCAAAAGAGAAACTTTATTCATCAATCCTCTCATTTTTCTCTCGTCGCAAATACCCTATTTAAATGAGGTCTAGACGGTACTCTCTTACGATGTCTTGAACAAGAAGAATCTGAGAAGGCTTTACATGAAGTCCATAATGGCATTTGTGGCACTCATTCAAGTGGTCTTACCCTTTCAAAAAAACTCATACGCTTGGACTACTATTGGCCTACTATGGAATGAGATTCTTTTAAGATAGCAAGAACATGCTAACAATGTCAAATCCATGGAAACTTGATCCATGCACCAGCACAAGAACCACATGCTTTAGCAACATCTTGGCCTTTTTGTCAATGGGGTCTTGATCTAGTAGGAAAGATAAATCCTTCCTCATCTAATGGACACAAATTCATTCTTGTAGCTACTAAATATTTTGCAAAATGAATTGAAGCAGTACCTCTCATAAACATCACAAGAAAACAAATTGTTGCATTTATCTTGAATTACATCATCTATCGCTATGGAATACCAATGACCATTATCACTGATAATGGGCGACCATTCAAGATTTAGGATGTACAAGAGCTATGTGAGAAGTTCAAAATCCAACATAGATTCTCCACACCATATTATCCATAGGGAAATGGGCAGGCAAAAGCATCTAACAAAACTATTCTAAAAATCCTCAAAAAGATAGTGAATGATGCTGGGAAAGATTGGCATATCCAACTAAACCCTGCTCTATGGGCCTATCGCACCAGTATCTGCACACTGACAGGTACCACACCTTTCTCTCTTGTATATGGATCAGAAGCCATATTGCCAATCGAAGTAGAGATACCTTCTCTATGTGTATCACTAAAAGGTCTCATCCTAGATGAAGAACAAAGAGTATCTAGACTACAAGAGTTAGAGCTAATCCATGAACGCAGACACAATGTCTTTGATCATCTAAAGGTATATTAGCAAAGAATGTGTAAGAGCTATAATCATAAGGTCAAACCATGAATCTTTCAAGTGGGAGAACTAGTGCTAAAGGAAAATCCATGTAACTAGGTAGATCGAGAAAAGAAAGGAAAATTTGAACCAAACCGGTTAGGTTCGTTTGTGGTCACAACAGTATTTGGATCAGGAGTATATCAGCTATCAACATAGGATGGAGATAAACTTGAAGAACCTATCAATAGCATGCACCTGAAGAAATTTTATGTTTGAAAAATGAGAAAAATAAAAAACAGTGAAAAATAAGAAAAAATCAAAAACAGTGAAAAATCGAAAAAAAAAAAGGTGAAAAATCAAAAAAATCAAAAAGAAGAAAAAGTAGAAAAATCCTAAAAAGTGAAAAAAAAAAGAAAGAAAAAAATCAAATATCAGAAAAAGTGCAATAAAAACAGACGGTGAAAACCTGGCAAACAGGCGCTATCTGTCAGCTAGCTCGTCCATCTATTAGTTCATGCATTCTTTTCGCTTGCATTCATTCTTCCATTAGTGCTATCTATATGCATCATAAGCCTTTATATATATGCAGACATCCCAGGTGGCTTCTTGCCATGGTTTGGGTCATTGGATATATCATTACGACTTTGTTTCTAGGCTTGGTGCAAAATCCTGCACTTAGCTGGGGGCAAAACTCTTGATCATTTTGAGCTTAACCAAACAAGTAGACCAAACAGTTACACAACTCTTATCAAGTGAAAAACTAAGACACATCCAACATTGAACATGAGATCAAACTATCAACTATCAAGCTATCACAAAGTCAATTCACACACTTTTCGGTGAATAATATCTTTTTTGGATAATGATTGTAACATGATTGTTCAACTTTTCTATATTGATTTTGGCTATCATGATTTCTGAGTGACTCTAGGATGTCATTGACTAGAGGAAAAAGGAAGAAACGTGATATTTTTCTTGTCTGTTGTCCGAAAATTAATCATTAATATGTGCAAATTTATCTCGAGACATGATCATTGAAGTATCATTAAAGACATTTCCAATTTGGGTATTGAAATGATTAATACTACCCGTTTTATGCAAACAACAATCAGGTCATCTCGGTTCAATTATACCTTGATGCTTGTGTTAACTTGCTACACCAAAATCCAGGAAAATAGTGCTCAGGTCATCATGGTTTAATTATACCATCGATGTTTGTACTCACTTCCCACATTTCAAAAAGCTCAATGATGACAAAAATGCAAAATAATCCAGTGACTGGTCCGGTCATTCCATTGCATTTTAGCTTGCATTTCATTCTTGCATGGGATCCTACAAGCTCCTTTTATCCAAGGTTAAATCTATCACAGGAATCATAAAAGTATCATCACAAGTGTATACACAATCAGAATGATGACTCATCTCTCTCATGATATTATCAACCTAGCCCAAATCTTATGCTATCTCTCTCAATAGAATTAACAATCAACATATCCAAATATTTATGCATCTTGATATCAACAAAATGTTAGTTCTTTATCTAATCAACCTTATCAAATCAAATCAGTCAATCAAACCTAATTGATCCTATCACGTCTTATACAGGATGTATCCTTCTTGAAACCAGATGATCTAATTCTGATTCATGTCTTATACATGATGAATCCTTCCAAAAACCAGACATTCTGATCATGTCTTATACAAGATGTATCCTTCTTGAAACCAGATGCTTTGATCATCATTGTCTTATACAAGATGAATCCTTCTTGAAACCAGACTGAATCTCGATCTTATCAATCTAATCGATCAAGATTTTTCAATCTTATCAATCTAAGCAATCAAGCTAATTGAAGAACTCACATTTTCATCAACCACAGTTACAGAAATCAAATCAAACCTATCGGTACATCAATCTCGCAAAAACTCCAAAGATCAATTATCTCAATTGATCTCCCGAGGGGGCATCATCGTACCAAAATTTAGCAATCAAGAGTTGGGGATCCTATCAAATCAATACCATCATCAAAATGAGATTATTCTTTGAATCAACGTGTGATCACACCTCGCTTCAAAGAGGGGCAAAATGTATACACCTAAAAATGGTGTGAAGATAATTATTTAAATAAAAAATTATTTAATTAATCTCCCTTCCCAATTTAATTGAATTCACTAAGCAATTTGATTAAATTTCCCCTTTCATCTACTTATTAATAAATCTAAGTATTTATTAAATAGGTTCATTTCATTTCACCCCTTTAATTAATTAATTTAAATTAACTAATTCCCTCCATCCAAATTCATTTCTTCCAAATCCCCTAATTAATTAAAACAAATCAATTATGAGTTGTTGAGATTAATTATCCTTTTCATATTATTTGAATTTTTCTCCTAACTTCTACCACTCCTAAGCCTAACCATTCCTAAACCTAACCCATTCTACCTACCACCATGTCCCCTTTCATCCAACATCTTCTAGAACCTTTGTGAAACTTGTCACTAAGTGTTCCCTTTCATCCTATTCCTTCTAGAAGCCTCTTGACACTTGTCACCATAGAGATGATAGATGTTCCCTTTAATCCAACCCCTTTTGCCAACCTCCTCCAATTTAACCATTGATATCTTCAGATCAATCTTGACCATTGATTCCTACCACCTCACCCCTAGCCTTGGAAAATCCTATAAATAGACCTCATTTTGGAGCACAAATGGTCCCAATTTCAGATCATTTTTGGATCCCATCTCATTCTCATCTTATGCATTGTTATTATAGGCATCTAGCTTCTAGTTTATCATTCTTAGCAATGTTTTCATGCTTAATTTTAGCTTAATTGCATCTTAATCTTAGTTCATTTTTTAGATCAATCATGAACTCATATAGCTTAGTAATGCTATTCTTTCTAGATCATGCATTTTCATCCATCAAATCCTCCATCTAAGTGTAGTCAAGTCACTGGAGTATGCATAATCAGATCCGAGAGCAATTTTTATACTTGCATTTACTAGGAGGCAATAATTTGATTAGCTATGGTTTTGTCTTTCATTGTTTCAATTTACTAACCACTGATTATAATGATTTATCGAGTGCATTGTGGTTGCAAGTACAGGTACACTTCATAGAGCACAACACATCAAACTTATACTCATTTCATCAAGCATTATTAACCTCTCTTTAATAATAGTAATTAGATCATTTAGTTTTACACCTCTTGTTATCAATATCATGTTAGCTTCATTTATATGCTAGTTTAATGACATTTTAAACCATTCTCATGCTAGTTTTAGCTTCATGTCAATATCTTGCATCATAGCATTATCTAATTTTCATATCTAGATCATTCACTAAGATCATAGTTGTATCCATTTTGATCTTAGAATCATCACATATCCCTTGTTCTTTTGGTTGTTATCCTATAGGTCAAGTGCTCTTCCAAGCTGAGAGCCACCTTGATTTGAAAGATCCTTGGAAATAGAGAATAATGAGATGTTCTTAAGATCTTTATTATTTCACTGGTTTTCTCTAATGATTTTTCTCTAACATAATGTCTCATTGTTGTGTTTGTATTGTCTGCCTCTCTCATGCAGGTACCATAATCTGAACTCACAACAAGAAACACAGTTCTGCTATGAGTTCCTAGTGGAAGAGCTTCACTATCCTTCTTATGATTCCCAGATGGTCTGTTCTATTAGTGGGCATGACTCATCTTACTATAACCATATCTATTCCTACTTACATGACCAAGTCATCCCTGATAAGATTACTCGCAATGAGAAAAGAAACCTGATCTGTAATGCTTCACGGTATGTCATCATCGCTAACGATCTATATAGGCGAGGTTTAGATGGTACTTTTCTTAGGTGTATAGAACTTTAAGAGTCTCAACATGTGTTATCTAAAATCCATGAAGGTATTTGTGGATCTCACTCGAACAGTCTAACTCTAGCTCAAAAACTACTAAGGGTTGGCTACTATTAGCTAGATATGGAAAAAGATGTTTTAGAATTTGTTAAAACTTGTCAGAAATGCTAGGTGCATGCCAATCGCATACATGCTCCAGCAAGGGAGCTCATACCTTTTATCACACATTGGCCTTTTCAACAATGGGCATTTGACCTCATTGGCCAAATCTATCCTTCATCATCCAATGGACATAAGTTTATCATAACTGCCACCAAATACTTCACCAAGTGGGTTGAAGCAGTTCCACTAATCAAAGCAACTGACAAACAAGTGGCTATGTTCATTCTTAACTACATCATCTGCAGGTATGCAATCCCCTCCTCAATTATAACTGACAATGGGGGGAAGTTAAAAAATAAGGATATAGATGAGTTTTGTGACAAGTTCAAAATCAAACAACATTGGTCTTCCATATACTACCCTCAAGGTAATGGATAGGCTGAAGCGTCTAACAAAACTTTGTTAACCATCCTGCATAGAACAGTCAACAAATCTAGAAAGGATTGTCATCTACAACTCAATCTGGCGATATGGGCTTATAGAACAAGCATCAGAACACCCACTGGGGCTACACCTTTTGCTTTGGTGTATGGGGCTAAAGCAGTCTATCCTATTGAGGTTGAAATTCCTTCTTTGAGAGTTTCTTTGCAAGGTCTTATCATTGATGAAGATCACAGAATATCTAGATTGCAAGAAATCGAGTTGTTGGATGAATGTCAGCAAGTAGTGTTCGATCATCTAAGAGCTTACCAAAAGAGAATGTCTAGAGGCTATATAATAAGAAAGTTCAACATAGAGAATTTTAGGTTGGTGACCTTGTTTTGAGAGTGAATCCTAAAAATCAATAGTATCGGGAACAAAAAGGGAAGTTTGAACCCAACTAGCTGGGTCCCTACATTATTACCGCATTCTTTGGCTCTGGCACTTACCAACTCTCAACATTGAAAGGAGTCTAACAACTCCATGAATCGATCAACACCATCCATCTGAAGAAATTCTATAGCTAAAAAGTTAAAAAAAAAAATAGAATCTCTACCAAGAAGGTGAAAACCTAGTAAACAAGCACCTCTTGTACTAAAGTTCTCCATCTATCAATGCAAATCTGCAATTTCCCATTTTCCTACATTTTTTCTTAGGCTTGTACATATCCTTCAGTCACTTTTGTGACGCCTTGGTTCTTCTTGGAACCCTCATGGCTTGAAATCAATCAACATCGTAGTCTTAGGGCAATCGACTGATCAATCTAAATGTCCTAAGCATTTTAACCAAGTCATCTTTATGTTGATAGTACCAAGTCACCCAGTCCGAGTCAGTTACCTATCTCCTAACCACTGTAGGTTTTTTCCACTAACATCTCGTCAAACACACAAAGCAAGAACAACGAAAACAATCACTAAAACTGTTTAAGCTATGATTGAAATTTTCTTTGTATGTTGTCTTTTAAATTGGTTTTGGCTTATTATTCCCTCTAAGTAACTCAAGGAAGTCTATCTTTACTATGAGGAGCAAAGACCAAGGGCATAATACATATCTTTGTTTTCTACTTGAAGGAATGATTTTGATGATCTGGAAACATCTCATAAACTGGGTGTTTGTGATAAATGCCTTCACATCAAGGTGAAATTGCCACACATACCTCGACTCTATTTATTTGCATGCTACAGGGAGGTTGGAACTATTTCCTTGTCTAGTTTGAGTAACTTTCTTTATTATGCAGTATGGATTCATGTTTAATTTGTCCTAGGATATGAACGATAAAAGGGTCATTGCGGACAAGATAATCACTATTGCATAGTAAAAAAAAAGGAACTCTTCTTTGTCTCATGTGTTTGCACGTAAGAAATGTTCGGGTCATCCTAGCTCTTTATGTCTTGGTTCTTATGTTCACTTTCTAAATCAAAAGGGTGTGACATTTAGGTCACCCTGGCTCTTTGTGCCTTGGTGCTTATGTATATCTCTAACATTTTAAAATGCTTGGTGATGATAAATAGCATAACAAATCTAATGATGAAAGTCTTAGGTTGCATTCATACTAAGCTTTGTGCATTCCAAGAAATTTCAACATGATAACTTTACTTTTTCTTTCCTTTGAATGAAGCTTGAATCTGAAACGGTCATCATTTTTTCAAACTTACTTTGATTGACACGAAATTTGTACCCCTAGTTAAATTGACCATCCTAAGTCCATTTTTAGGATTGAAATTGATATCTGACATCACTTTTCTAGTCAAATTCTCACAATATTGACCACTCGGAACATTCATCTTCAAGTCAATCTTTGCATCACTCTGTGCTCAAATCTTTTCCAATCAACTTAGAAGTCCTTTAATTTATCTCAAATCAATTCTTAAATCATTCTTAGTGCTCAAATTATCATCACTAAATCTTTTTATGACTCGAATTACCTCAAATCACTATGGTATCTTGCCATCTTTTGATTTATCTGTCAAGGGGGCATACTTATTACATCATCATTATCAATTATTACATCATCAAAAGTTGAGAAAAGTCAAGTAGCAAATATTTTCAATCAAAGATTAATTGAACATCAATCAAATCTCATCAAACAAGACCTCATTGCTCGAGGCATCCCAACTTCATCACATCATATCAAGTTGAGGTTCTTCAAATCAAATCAATCTCTAGGGACATATCAGTTTCATTGCACCAAATCAAGCTTATATTGTCTTCATCTGAATCAGTCTCTTAATAGTAATTGGTTTTATCGCACCTCATAAAGTTGGTTATCTGTTTAAACCTAATCAAGGGTTTAAAAGTCTTTTTGATAGTGATCACACGCTCAATCCAAAGAGGCACTCAACTTCATCACATCAAATCAAGCTAGACATTTTGTTTCAGTAATCGATTCTTGTTCAATCAACTTAAAAATCGGTATTATCTCTTTTCTCAACCGATTATAGGTCAATCAAGTTCTAGATTGGTACCCACTTCTTGATCCATCAAGTTCAAGATCTGTATCTTCGCTCTTCATCGGTGCTAGTTCAATCAAGTTCGGGATCGGTATCGCTTTCATCAATTTGTTCAGTTTCATCACTTCAAATCAAGTTGAACATCTCGCTCTTCATTCGTTCGCGATCCATCAAGTTCAGAACTGATATATCTTCAACATCAACTGTTCTTTGAATCAATGCACTATTCGCACATCAATTCAAAGAGGGAAAAATGTAATACCCTGAAAATGGTCATCTAAACCATGGGCCCCTAATCTCGACTACATCACCATGGTCCTAACCAAAGGCAATTAAATCGATTTCGAGCACCTAACTAGTTAATTCCTAAATCATCAATGTCACATGGCAAATTAATCTTTTCAATTAAATAAATCATCAAAATCTCTTTAATCAATTATCCTATTTATTTAATTAAATATCCTAGCATATTTAATTAATAAATAAATTTTCCATTTAAATAAAAAAAAAAGGAATTATTTTGAAAAAGAAATTAATTTGAGATAATTTGAAAAAGAAATTTCACAAAAGGAGTAAAATTGAATAAAAGGGAATAAATCAAAGAAAGCTTGCTTTCAGAATAAATCAGTTTTTTCTAATTTTATCTCAATTTTAGCTCAATTTTATCTCTTTCAAATTTGAAGAAAGCATCCAATCACGTCAAATCACCTAGATTGTGCTACTTCTGGGAGAACCTTGATTGCTCATCAACAATCAATCTCGACCATCGCTTTCTCTCTAGATTTTCTATAAATTCGGGCTCTCATCTTTCAATCAAAAAAGGGCTAGAGATTTTTATTGTTATCATGTTGGTTTTGCTCTAGAATCATTGAGAATATTGCATCTTAGCTTATTGCATATTATCTTAATCATATTAGCTTAATCATGCTAGCTTGATAGAATCATATAACTTGATAATTATTACTTACATCTACACTTCATATAGCTTAATCTTGCATTCATATATATTAAACCCTCTATCTTGGTGTAGTCTAGTCACTGGTATTGCTTAGATAAATCTGAGATAAAATCTATACTCGTGTCTTTTAGGAGGCAATAGGTCAATTTGTTATTATTTTTATATTTATTGATTTTGACCAACTAATCATGCATGCAATGATTTATTGAGTGTTTGTGTTTCAGATAAAGATTCCAAATTTCACACACACACATCCCATAGGCTGCATATATGGTGGTACCAGATACAAAATTCTCCTGGATGGAATTGTAAATATTGTATCCTATCACCATCGAGGCAAACCTCACATCATCCTCAAGAATGTCATTAATAGTCATTGCCCTTCTGTCAAACTTTGAACCGGTTGTATCAGTGACAATCTGGTTCTTCAAAGATTTTAAAGTGAGAAAATCACCAGATGAGCACAACCCTTTTGCTGCCCTAATGACACTCTTTGTGATTTTTAATGACTTGTTTAACCATATAAAATCATCATGCATCATGTTGAGCACATACCAGACCCACTCGTGTTCATCGAGCAGCGGGAACTTGATAAAATGCACAAAACTCTTTTCCTCCAACACTTTGAATTTTGGTTTGAGCCTAAAATTCTCATCTATCAACTACTTGTTGTAAAGATTTAGCAAATGAGATCTTCCTAACTCCTCGAGGTTGCAATGAGTATAAAGTAGAACACCATATGGGACTGATTAAAATGCACTTTGCGAGTCATCTTCAACTGAAATAAATGGATGTTTCTTGAAATTGGGTCAAGCTCTCTCAATAATATCAACAACTAGAGGGGTATACATCTTAAGAATTATTGAATTGAAAATATTTTTACCCAGATTAGGGTTTCGCACAGGGAATCTTGTTCATTCTTCGGTCTCTTGGATAATCTTCTCATAGAGTGCTCTCCATCACTTCTCTTGAATGCAAAGTGACAAATGAATAAATTAAGTTTCTTTTTATCACTTTCATACCTAACTTTTAGGGTGCATTAAATGTGTTTATCCCTAAACCTTCTAGATACACAACTTTCACAGACTGCTCCATAGATTTCATCTGTGGATCTTTATTGGAGCTCAGATTCTTCCTAAGAATACCTCAAATCATCTACAATACCCTAACATAGCATCTACCAAACTGTTAGATTCAGGTGTCATCTTCTATAGTGGGTGTATGGGATTTTCATGAAAACTCCCCCTAGGCCAAAGGCCTCAATTTAATTCCTGAATTAATTTCTAGAATCCGATTCAGGTGTGGATCCATTCCTTACATCATTATCACTCTTCTTTACCCATTTCTTCTTCATTTGATTATGGATCTCATCCACTTTCGTGTTGCCTTTATCATATGCTTGCACATTATTGTTCTTGTCTATCGGACCATTCCTATTCATATTTCTACTTCTGCAGAATCTTGCAATGTGACTAGTTTTGTTGCAATTGTAGCACACAACATATCCTTGTTTAGGCCTGAAATTCCCTTGATTTCCTTTTGATCTGTACTGGTTAGCAATGTGTCCAAACCTTCCACATGCATACATCTAATATTCCTTCTATTGAAAAAGTTATTCATCACCCTTCTACATTCATTTGACTTATGTCCATATTTATTACATTTGAAACATTGACTGGAAAAGGATGGACCATTGTGATTCATTCTATTTCTACACTCAATAGCTTTATGACCAAATTTATTGCAAACAAAACAATTGCCATTTAAATTTTGAGCATTAGGTTGTCTTATCGGAGACCTTTTAGTTTTTCTCTTCTGATTTGCTGACTTAGGATTGCTTTGACCAGATCTGGAGCTTTCACCTTTCTCAAATCCAAGACCTCTCTTATCATCTACATCCTTTTGGCTTCCAAGAATTTCATCAAGATTAACTGAGCTAATCTTGAACTTCTCCTTATACTCATTTGCGGTAGCAACTTCATCCCTAAGAATGATAATCTGCCTTTCAAGATCTTCCTTATTGTTTTTGGATTGTTGCAATTCAAGCTTCAGCTGATCATTCTTGCAATTAAGTCTACAACATTCATCAGATCTATCTTTCAAGGATTGAGTAAGATTCTCCTCATTCTTGTTCCTTTCTTCAATATCCTTTGTCAACCTCTGTAGGGTCCACCCCTGACTTGACTTGTTTGACTAGAGTTGACCTTGAATTCATGCATGATAGACACTATTGGGCATAGGCTATTTCAGATGATTTATATGATGTTGATAGTATCATTATTGATCGTGTGATTTATTAGTCACTATATACTTATTATGTGATTAATTATCGAAAGATTATATTGATCATGTGTTTTGATGAGCATAAGTGTTGATGAATTTTACATGCCTTACTATAATCATGAACTATACTAATCATGCACTTGATGATGTTTTTATGTACTGACCATATTTAATGATTATTTATGATGAGTTGATTGTATGTTGTGTTTGATTGTTGTCTGGCTATCTTTGGGATAGAGACAATGCCACATCACTCATTGCGAGCGGGATGTGTCTTTGCAACTCTCTAACCCTTGTCTGTTATAATATATATATGCATATGTTGTATCGTTCTTTGTGGATGCAGGATTTGCAGGTACCAGACATCGACTCCACCTGGCTCCATAGGTCTGAGCGTGTCTTTAAATCCCAATGGTATGTGGTTTAGAGTTGGCACAATTTCCCCTCACATACTCTAGGTCTAAGTTGTTCACTGTGAGTCGTCAGTGTCTTGGTGCAAGTCGTCATGATAGTTAGTAAGGTGCGTTTCTTCTATGTTATGAGTATGTTAGTATTGGCTGATTATTCCTTTTATGTTGAGATTGATTATTTGATTATTGATGCGAGATTAAATAATTAATGATGTCTATTTTAATTATTTTGATTAATAGCGATTTGATTATTTGGTTATCTAATGTTTAATTTAATTTATTGGATTCTTGCCTTTTTGGTTATTTGATTATTTGATATTTAAATGTTTATTTATTTTTAATGATGATTTAATATTTATTTAATTTTTATTGTTTAACTTATGATGTGTTTTATATTTATTTGTAATTTGACCGTTATTGGTATTTATTTATTTAATCGCCTATGGTTTAATATTTATTTGGCTTTTAATGTTTATCTGGTTCATTAATTCATTTATGAGCCTTTGGTTTATTTAATTTAATTTTCCCATTTGATCTATTTAATTAAAAGGGAGGTAAAATTATATTATATGGTGGGGTTGGTAAAATATATTATAGATTGGAATATTTTGATTGGCTGAGATTGACGCTAGGGTTTTTGGTTAATGTTTGTCTTTTTATTTTCTTTTCCGTGAAGTTTTTGTGGGTTGGTTCCTCTCTGGAAAATTTGCTCGTTGGATTTAGTTTGGTTGGTGGAATCTCTTCTTCAACTTCTTCCATAACAAGGGTTGCAGGTTGGAGATGTATTCTACCTTTTATATTTTATTTTATAGTTTTCCTGTATGCTCCATGTCTGCAGATGAATCTAAAATTTGTATAGTGAGAAAGGAAATATATGAAGGCATACATTTGTTGTAAGGTTTTATTCTATAGTTTGTGGGAAATATTTGTATTTCTGGGTTTGCTGAAAGCCTTCTGTGTCTTTTTGAGTCTATGTTGTGCATGGAGTTTTGATTTAATATTGGCCTTCAAGTGTTTATTATTTATTTAATGTTGAAGTGAATTTTATTTATTGGGTAATATTATTTTACCCATTAAGTAATTTAAAAGGGGTTAATTTGTATTCTTTTATTTAAAAGTCATTTTCACCCCAGGTCAATGGTTTAATTTATTTTACCTACCCTTGGATTTGATTGGCTGGAAGTTTATGGTAGGTAGAAAATATATTTTATTTTCTTGAACTTTGGGAAGGTAGGTATGGAATATAATATTTTTGAAATATTTTGATTGGAGGATGATTTTGCTTGTTTTTGTTTTATTTTTTTTTATTTTTTTATAAATAGGCCTTCCTGTGCATTCACGGGGGTTGGCATCTTTGGTGAATGAATTTATGAGATTAATTTGGAGATTTCTAATGGTTGGATTTAAATTGGTTTAAAGGCTTGGACTGGTTTTTCATGTAGGTTATTTTGCTAGTTGCTTGATTGTGTGGTACTTTCCGGATTAATTCTTGTACCAGAGGCATTGTTGAGGGTGTTGATGATTTATAGTTTTATATCTGATTTTATTTGATGTATTTTGTGGTTTCAAACATATTTACCTTCCTATGTTATTGGGGAAAGAATTGTGCTTTCATCCATATTGATGTGCTATGGTTGGTGAGTTGGAAGTGTAGCTGGTTTGGGGCAGCAAGTGAGTTGGCCTTGCTGTGGTTTTACTTTCATTAATGATAGAAAATTTAATGGCTTGATATGCCTTTGTTGATTGCTAGCCAAGAGGCTCATTTTGTTATATTGATGTTGTTGTAGCCTTGCATATGTTGTGAGAGTATGTGTGGAAGTTATTGGATGCATTGAGTATTATTTTCATGTATTTATGCTGGTAGAGCCTCTTGTAATGTGTTGCTAGGCCATGTTAGGAGGAGTGGGCTTCCTTGTGATGACTAGAGTCATAAGAGATAGATTGGCATGAGGTTCCTTGTAAGGATGCATGAAGTCTAGACCACCAGGGCACATTGGAGTTTTCCATGATTTGTAAGCAAAGTGATAACATTGATAATGAATTAATTGGGTTGGGAAAATTATAACTCACTTAAACAAGATAATGAATAGTTTTGAGCCTCATGACTTATGTCCTAGGGAGGATGTTTTAGGATAAGCATGAGAAGGTCGTGAAGATGGTAAGCTAATCTCCCTTGGTCTCTCATAGGTTGAGATGGCTCCACATGTCCATCAGACTAGTGCCTTGTGTTATTATGTTATTGTGTAATGAGGATGATATGTGATGACACTCCACTCCTACATGTGTTCCCCCTTTATGATTTATGATTATGCTTATTGGATGCATTTATGTCCTGATGAGTTTTACGCCTCTGGGAGTTTCTTCTTGTGGCTCTGTGTGATTTATTGCTTGAGAGTCCTTGTTGGTTAGTCTCTTTGGTTTTGAGTGTCAGCCTAGATGTAGAGTGTGTGTTGGGACCTTGTGTCATCTCCTAGCATGAGAGGTGGTTCCTTTGGTTCCACATGGTCAGGTGGTTGGTGCTTTTAAACCATTGGGATGTTCCTGTCTTTGGATTCTTCTTGCATGGATAAGGATGCTTCTTCAGATTGTTCATAGATAATAATTGCAGCAAGAATGTAAATGATGATGTGATTTATGTAATGAAATTCTTATGTAACGGTTGTAAAAGAAGTCATGTATATGAGAAATGACTGTTGTTCTAGTTATAGTGATAGCTTTTGATTATGGTAGATGATTTTAATGATGAACCTTGAGTTGTATTGTAACATATTTATATTAAATGAAATGGATGCATAAGATGTGGATAAGTATTGTTGTTCGAAACTAAATGATGTATTTTGTATTCTTGATGAACCATGTTAAAAGTAAATCGGGTAAATGTTATGATAATGGTATTAGATTTGAAATGATGTCTTTAACTAATGATTGAAGTAGAAGAAATGTTATGTCTTGATAGGATGTATGAGTTTGAGTAATGTTGGAAGATATCTTAGGACATGTTTAGCAGTTGTGATTAAAGAATTTGAAATTATAGTATCATGCTTTGTAGACAGTGATCTAATGATTGGAGTGTAATTGAAGGTTCCTTATGAAATATTGTATGGATCTTCTTAGTGAATGAATTGCTAATCTTATTAATAGAAATTACTAGTAAGTGTATGGGTAGATGGTAAAATGAATGCTTGTCTTTAGGAAAGGATTATAATGTATCATGTATTATGGTTTAAGGTTATATCTCCATTTGGTGGATGCTATTAGTGGTTAATTGATATGGTGCAAGAGATTTTATGATTATTAAATGAGCTATAGGTTAAATTTTTAAGGAGACTTTGTGAGTATTGCATTATGTACTTTTGGAATCATGATGAAGTAATAAGTATGCTAGGAGCATAGAATTATAAATGACTATGTAGAAGTTAATTGTAAACGGAAATCATGTTAATTCAATGTAAGGGATTAATCTTGGTATGTGTATGGTGATGTTTATAGTTAAAGGTTGGTTAATGGTAATAAGAACATTTGGACTTGGTGTATAAAATGAATCTAAGTGAAAAAGGAAATAGTGGTGCATTGAAAGATAGAATCTCATATTAAATGAAAGATTAAGAAGGTTGCATATCATGAGTGTTAGGTATTTCTATGTTGCACCTATGTGTGTATAATGATTAATAGTATGAGGTATTGATCTAGAAGAAAGTAAATGTTTATTTCTTATGTAGGTAGATTAAGTAATGTTGTTGAGATACCCTAGGGAGGCAGTAGTAATGATTTATTGTATTCCGCTTGCGTAATTGTTTGAATAGCTTGAGTGAATTATTCTATGTTCATAACACTTAAATGTTGTTGTGTGCTTGTTGCATTTCTTAAGTGATTTTATGTGTTGTATTGTTTAAATTTTTTTTTATTAAATTAGCATGTTTTTAGCTATATTTCTCTGGGGTATTTTGGCGGGCATTACAACCTCATCACAATAGATTCCATCTCATGCTTCAAGGCTGCATTTTATTTTGCAAGTTTCTCACATTCTTCTAATCTCTCCTTCAGGACTTGATTTAGGTGACCATCTTCCATGCATTTTCTTTCCTTCTGCTTTAGCTAATCAACAAGATCCTTTATGTTTTCCCTAGACTTATTCAGTTGCTCTTTCAATGATTGAATGAAATTATCAGCATCCTTGAGATTTCCTTGCAATTCCCTAACTTCAACATTGGACTAATCAAGATCATCAAGTGCAACTAGGAGTTGATGTTGAAGACCACCAGAATCCATTGAATCACCTTCCTAGATCCTCCTCAAGTTGTTAAAATTGTTCCAAGGAACTAGGCTCTGATACCAAATGTTGGAATCAAGGAACACTGAGAGGGGAGGGTGAATCAATGTTCTGCAATTTTTAACTTTATTAAACTATTCATTCAACCACTTAATGCATATGAGTAAAAGAAAGATGCAAGAACATAAACCAAATAGCCACAACACCATAATACCAAGATTTTATACGTGGAAACTTGGTTGGGGATGAATCCACAATATAAATATACTCTGCAAAAGTATAGAAATACTACAAAGGGGAATGCACATGCATTCAAGCACACTATGTAGAGCTCACTGCTCAAAAATTTAGGCTCACTGCCTTTAGAACAATTATAAAATATTACAAAAGTACTTGAACTAAAAAGTACCATCTACAAATGCCTGATAATAGTTTCAGTTAAGCACTATAATCAAAATTTCTACACTTATCTCACTCTACTCTATTCCATTGTTTTGTCATGAATCCAAAGCATAGATCTCAAACCTGTGTGCATTAAAATGTGCACATTCGATCACACAACTTTTTCACATACCCACCAATATCCAAAATGATCATAACAATCGATCTTATATATCCACAACACACAATCATATTGGCTATTTGTTGGCTCAAGAACATTTATCATATTCATCAAATGTGCATGAACTATCAGTTGAATTTGATCTCAAATACTTATGTGGACCAAAAAGAAATGTCCACATTCTTCCCATATGTCGGCTAAACATCCTCGAACACAAAAAAAATCACCAAAACTTCTCCATCAAATTCACACAACTATCATTTATACAAGTTGGCCATACTACACTGTTCAACTCAAAAGCTTGTACACCAGATCTTCTAACTTGCACAACAATCATCACCAGAGGCTAAGATCATGGAATAAGATACTCAAGACATCTATCAAGATTCCCTTATCTCCACAACACAAAATATTCAACTAAAATGAAATACTGATTAGTATACTGTACTCTGTCGGATGCATTGTTCTAACTTACTGGACATAACCAAATCTTCACACAGACTTCCAGTATAAGCAAATCAATCATTGTGGATGGGAATGCTGACTTGAGTTGACATCAATGACAACATCTGATGACCTGAGATGTGTCTCTTGCCAACAAAAAAATGCTCCCAAAATTTGAGGAGAAAAAGTAGGGACCAAGAGGCAGCATCTCAGTCCAACCAACTTTTTCCCAAATTTTTAGGGAAGCAAGGTATCATGATTCTAAAGTCAATTCCAAAAGGATGCGACGATTCAAGGTGTTTAGATATGCAAAATCAGGCCTTGAAGGTTGAAATAGGACATAATTAGGGATTTTGATGAATTAATTAATTGAAAGAATAAAATAAAAAGGGGCACTCTTAGGGTTAAGGGCCCAATTTTATGATGTCTACAATGATAAAATAAGACTTTAGATTTAATTAATAAAGAGAAATTGAAATGAAAAATGCAACACACTAAGGTGGGTGCTAACCTAAGCATGAAATTATATCGCCCAATTAAGGGTGTACAATTTACGATGCTACAATAACATTCTGCATGTGTATCGGATTTTGGGACCCAGGGAGATGATTCGATCAATTTTTAGAGGCAGTTCTAGAGGCTACCTAATTGGTCATGGTCATAGCTTGGGGATGTTAAACGTCATGTTTAAATGACAACTTTCTCAATTTTTCAAATCCAAAATGTGTCCAAATAAGGTTTTATAATAGTTTCAAAGGGTCAGTTGTTCAAGAATGAAAAAAAATATAGTTGGGCCCACCAGGGACCCAATCAGTGTTGTGACCTTATGAGATCAATTATTGCTCATCTTTAAACAATCTATATTATTTAAATCATTCATTATTTAAATCACTCGATTGGTTTAAAAATTCAAGAAATGGAAAAGGGGAAAATCCTTAAATCATTTTGAATTCTTTAATGAAGGGCTAAATAAAATGTATATAAATCATTTTAACAATGATTTAATTTTGAAGATAATATCCATATTTATTTTAAATAGAAGTGGGGCCTAAAGGAAAAATGTGCCCAAGTAAATCAAATAAAAGGTTTTTCTAAAGTCCTACAAAAGAAGGAAGGACCTTTCATCTCACAATGCAAAGAAAGAGAGCATGTGATGCAGGAGCATCCCCGGTTTATAGCAATCTTGAATCAACTAAAAACATTTCCTTTATGTGTGTCTTGATTTTGGCTCACTAGATCATGTGGAGTTGGATCTACTTGAAGACTTGATCATCTTTCTTTCTTTCAAACCACATCTCATTTGGACCACTTTCCGGCAAGATATCACTACCGATTTCTTGGACAATTGCTTGCTCCTAGTTGTTCCTTTGTTACCGGTTGCTTGAGACCTATTCTGGTGATGTACCAAAACCCATTCCAAATCTTGTGGAGCCTTGGGCGTTGATCTTGATGTTGCTTGGTGTGTGGCTGACCTTCTACATTTCATCCTTTGGATTTTCTAGAGGAATCTCTTGGTGGAGGCCGGCCTTATTTTTTTTGTATGTTAGGTCTTGTTCTTTGAGTTTTGATCCCTTTTGGGCCGACTGGATCCTTTGGATCGATATATATGTAATCAATTCAGAATCAAGAAGTATCAGATAGATAGATTGTACCTAGAAGATAGATCTTTCGATTCAAGGTCCCAGTGAGACCTATTCTACCTAGCTTGTTTGCCGGTATGTTGCAACCCAGTTGTTACCAGTTGGATGTAATTGAATTTCATGCATTAAAAACTATTTATTCTGCATAGCCTCCATCATATATGTGTGTTTCCGTTGTGTTTACTCATTCTGACTAGTTTTGACTAATCTCCTTGAGGTCCCTCCTTGCTGGTGTCTGCTTCAAGTGGTATTAGAGTGAAGTTTCATTCTCGAGGTTGTGTGTCCTAAATTTTGTTGTAGGGTGGCAGATTGTGGATCAGACCTACAAATACAAAGGACTAATCTATGGCGCAAAAAACTAGGAATGGTGGAGCACGTGGGAATGAAGACCCTGTTGTGAGGAATAGAAGCCTAGTTAGAAGCCATGGAGAGGCCGACATATTGAAGATGCAAGTGAAGATGAAGGAGAAGAAGCCCTGTCAGAACAAGTGAACCCACCGGCGGTTGATCCGGACGAGGAAAAGTTTTTGAGGGTTTTGAGTAAGGCGAACACTAAACCTTATTTTACCCCATCGAAATATGATGGGAAGCTAGATTCGGATGAATTGATGGACTGGATCTCAGAGATGGAGAAGTATTTTGATTTTGAAAACATTGTAGAAGAGAGGAAGGTGAAATATACTTGTACCCGATTGAAAGGTCATGCATCTCTTTTGTGAGAGCATTTGCAAGTTGATAGACAAAGAAGAGGTAAAGAGAACATTAAGACATGGGATCAGATGATTCCTAAGTTAAAATCAAAGTTTGTCCTGACAAATTATCAAGTGGATTTGTTCCAGAAATTGCAAAATCTAAGACAGAAGGAATCTAGTGTGAAGGAATACACTGAAGCATTTTACAAGTTGAACATCGGATCTAGACATGTTGATGATGAAGTTGAACAAATTGCAAGATATTTCAATGGGTTGTGCATGTATATACAAGATGAACTCAGTATAATCAAATTGGAGAGTGTTGAAGAGGCTTACCAGTATGCACTAAAGGCTAAAGAGAAATTGAACAAAAGACATGAGTAGAGATAGAGAGGTAGAGGTGGAAGGTTTGCGGGAGGAAGATTTCAAGGAGGAAGAGGATATACCGGAGGAAGATGAACCAACATACATCAGAACAAGGACAAGGAAGTGAGCAAAGAAGGTAATTCATACCCAAAGGATGATAGAAACTTCTACCAGAGGAGAGAACCAAATGGTTACCGAAATGAGAACTTTGGAAGACAAGACAAGAGGACATTTAGAGGAACTTGTTTTAAGTGTGGAGGAGGACACTGTGCATTTGAATGTAAGAAGACAGAGGGTACCGGAAGGGCAGAAGTGGTGGAAGAAAACCCCACCGGATCAAACAATAAACTGGAAGATGGAGAACTGTTGATGACGAGGAGAGCTTTGTGTCATACCAGAGGAGATGAAGAACCCTTGCAAAGGAAGAAATTGTTCAAGACCAGATGTAAGGTATCCGATAAGTGTTGTAAAGTTTTTATTAATAGTGGTAGTTCAGATAATCTTGTTTCAGAAGAGATGGTGAATAAGTTGAAATTGGAGAGATTGAAACACCATAACCCTTATCAAATAGACTGGATTCAGGATGAACATAAGTTGTTAGTAAGTGAATAGTGTTTGGTAAAATTGAAAATTAGGAATTATCATGATGAAGTTTTGTGTGATATTATGCCTATGGATATTTGTCATGTTTTGTTGGGAAGACCTTGGCAGTTTGATAGATAGGCAGTACATGATGGAAGGAAGAACACCAACACTATTGTGGCCAATGGGATGAAGCAAACCTTGTTACCTTTGGAGGAACCTTTGAAGGGTGAAGTTTGTACAAATACCAGAATCCATTTAGTGAATAGAAGGAAATTCATGGATGGGCTGAGACATGAGAATGTGTGTTTTTCCTTAATTCCTAAGAAGACTGAGAGACCAAAATTGGAAGGAGGACACCCAATAGAGATAAGAAATTTGCTGATAGAATATGAGGACATTATTTCAAATAATGTACCTGATGGATTGCCACCTATTAGAATTATTAGTCATTCCATGGAATTGGTTCCCGAAGCTAGTTTTCCTAACAAAGCTGGACACTAGTTGACACCGATAGAGAATGAAGAACTGGATAGACAAGTGCAAGAGCTATTAAGAAAAGTTTTTATCAGGGAGAGTCTAATCTCTTGTGCAGTACCAGTAGAAATAACACCTAAGAAGAACAGAGAATGGAGGATGTGTACCGATTCAAGAGAAATAAATAAGATCACAATGAAATACCGGTTTCCTTTGCCTAGGATGGATGACATAATGGACTGCTTGAGTGGAGCAAAATACTTTACAAAGATAGATTTGAAGAGTGGATATCATCAGATCAGGATCAAAGAAGGTGATGAGTGGAAAACAATATTTAAGACAAATGAAGGACTATATGAATGGTTGGTGATGCCTTTTGGATTGACTAATGCACCGAGTACTTTCTGATGAATGAGGTATTAAAGAAATTATTGGGTAAGTTTGTTATTGTGTATTTGGATGACATTGTGATTTTCAATAGAGCAAAAGAAGAGCATTTGTTGGAGTTAAGACAAGTCTTACAAAGGTTGAGAGAAGAAAAGTTGTTGATTAATATCAAGAAGTGTACTTTCATGAAGGATGAGTTAGTCTATTTGGGCTTGAACTAGGCTTTGATACCAATTGTTGGAATCAAGGAACACCAAGAGTGGGGAATGAATCGGTGTTCTACAATTTTTGACCTTATTAACTTATCCTTTTAACCACTTAATGCAAATCAATGAAAGAAAGATGCATAAACACAAAGTAATCAGCAACAACACCATAACACTAGATTATATACATGGAAAACTCGGTTAAGGGAAAAACCACGGTGGGGATGAGACCCAAAATATAGATATACTCTGCTAGAAGTATAAAAATATTACATTGGGAATGCACATGCATTCAGGCACATTGCCTAGAGCTCACTACTCAAAAGAAAGAAGGGCAAAAATCCCGGAAGGCTCACTGCCTTACAAAATCTTTTACAAAAGATAATTGGAATGTTTGAACTGAAAATAGCATCTAAAAGTGCCATGGTACAGTTTCGGTTAAACACTAAACTCTTGATATCACACTTCTCTGCTACACTACTTTGTTGTGCTATTCTTCAATATTATGGAGAAGAAATATTTCACTTGCGCACATGAAACTATGTACAATCGATCACAAACACTTTTCACACACACACTCACACACACCGATATAAAAAATGATTATATCCATCGATCTTTTATATCTACAACATGAAATTAGATCTTCTGCATGTTGGCTTCAAGAACACTTTATAAATAATGAAACATGTATACCAAGTCAGTTCAATTCAAACTCCAATCCATATGTGGATCAAAATGAATTGTCCACACACTGCCAAAATTATTCACGATCACATAACTGAGCACAAAAATCAATCCACATAATTTACACAATGATTATTTACATAATACTACTAAACTACTCTATCAAACTGAGAGTTAACAAACCGGATCATCTAACTCAACCATGAGTCAACAACGGATGCTGTAAACTTGAAATATGGTAGATAACACATCAATGATGCTTCTTTGAGATCCGCAACACAAGATATAAACCTGTATTGAAGTATGGATCAATCAACCTGTTCTCTATCAAATACTCTATTTTCTAGTTTGTTGGACTTAACCAAAATCAATCACTCTCTTGGTACGAACAAATTGAGCTATGCGGATGGGTGCATTATCATTAGTTACGATCAATGAAGATCATGAAATCTCAATGCATTATCAATGGATATAGTGTCTCTTTCCAACACTCAAGATCATGAAAACTGAGCATGAATCTAGAATTGTCTATTTGGAGAAGGGTATGTGTTGAACACAAGATGCCACTAAGAGGGGGGGTGGATTAGTGATTTCCAAACTTTACCCTTTTCTATCCTATGTGTGTATACTAGTTAACAGATTTGACATAAAGAGGACATACTGGCTAGATGGGATAATGACACAAATTCAACCACACATAAAAGGGACATTACATAACATCAGATGTATGAGGAAAACCCAAGGTGGGAAAAACCTCAGTGAGAAATGTTGCTGGAGACTATTGCTCCAATCCAGCCTCACAATTAAACACCCAGTTACACATTTAGGGAACCAACCCAAGTAATACCACTCCTACTTTAGGGCACCGACCCAAGGAGCACCAACCCCTGATTTTAGGGCACCAACCCCTACACCAAGCTCCTACTCAATGATTATAATATCATATATTAAAACAAAAGTAATATTCTTGTTACAAAAGAACTTTGTAACTCACACATATGTCTCTCCACCGGTTCACCTCTACACAGATCTATGTCGGTTCTCTACCCACCTTCTCTTTGTTGTAGCCTTACTAGTTCATCCTCTTCTTCTTCTCTGTCGGTTCTCTTTTCTCTCTATCACACTACTACTAGCCACCACCAGTCTTCTTCACTCTGTTAGTTGTCTTCTATCTGATCACTGCCAGTTCTTAGCTTACCGGTTCTCCATTGATTCTCATTGTTCTCTTCTCTTTTCTGCAATCTTCTCTGGCTCTTCTCTGTTGGTTCAATCACCACTAGTGAACTCTTCTATCACACTTAATGAAATTCTACCAGTTACCTCACCATCACTGGTTGAACTCTTCTAACCGGTTCTCCCTCACACACTTAGTCTCTTCTATGATAATCATTGAGCACATGACTGGTTAACTCCCTAGTTTCTACTCCCTTCATTGTCTTTTCTCACTCATTTAGTAGCAAGCAATTTCCATTTCTGGTCCACATACTTATAGCCATACTTTCCCGCCTAAATGTGAGTTTGTAATTTGGCACACTAGGGTTTCTGCCATGCACTGAGTCTGCATCAAATCTCTTCTCTAATCATCATGACATATCATATCCAATCATATCTCATGTCCTTGTTCGATGATATGCAACTCATCAATCAACATCGCCATCATTTTTTCCTTTCAATGCACATCTTCTATCTTTTTCCATCTGTCGCATGATTTTTGGCCTTGTTTCTGGTCAATCACATGCATTTTCTTCACCTACTCTGATCTACAAGATCAATATGTCCTAGATCTCTGATGTTTCCTTGATCTTGAGTGACAAACTTTTGCTATCATCCCTCGAGCGTCGTAGTCATCATTGAATGCTGGACCAACCACAAACAACCTCACTGACACACTACTTCGACATGTGCATGCATGCCACTTCACCTTCATGTGGCACCTTTGTTAGCATCCACCTTGGCTTATTATGTTAGTTTGACTTGGTCAGTGACCAATAGCACACAACCGATGTAGGCTTCATACAACCGATTCATCTTTGTCTACTGACACATTAACCCCACTAGTATATATTTCCATAACGGTTAGACCTAACTAGTTAACCTTCATGCCCTCAAACTTGCACTTTGCTTCTCTTGAGGTGGAGCACCCTTACCGTTCACTTCACATTCCAAAGTATAGCATGCTCATCTTTATTGGACAAGAGCCTTTAAATTATTCTCTTTTGCTCACTTACTGGTGAACATCTATACTAGTAGTATCTTCTGCATGTATATAGGTAAAATACCATCCATACCGGTGGCACCCAAATTTATCTTCATTCCGGCAACATCCTTTGTCTACAGTTGTTCACCATTGCCTTTATCTACATCATCTCATACATCATATCATCCGGTTTGTCAACATGACAAACCCATCACTCCTTTACTCTTCCTTCTTTGTCTCGGTAGCTGAACATGCCTACCTAGCTGATCTGGTGCATATCTTTGATTTCATGCACCTAAGGCAACTTAGTGTTTCACCGGTTGATCCATTGTGAGCCTTCAATCACCTGCCTTTAACTGTTATGACTTATCTCGGAGGATGTAATGCTTTCGAAGCATGTTAGGGGATAATCTCCACTTACCAGTGGGAGTGGATCCTTGACATCTACATTTTGCAATGCACCAATATGGCTTCCCTGTTTGAGCAAGCACATCTTCAAAGAAGAACATATGATTCAATTGGGCACACTCTTTGTGAGTCATCTCATCATCCTTTGATATCTTCTTCAACTAGTGACTGCATCTTTATTCGGTGGGAGTCCTATTGTTTCTCATCCAAACATCCAACAACATATTGGTTGGCACATCTACAATAACTTACCTTGCTTTCTCGTAGGAAGGTTGGAAACAATGCACTACCAACATATCGCTTACTGGTTGTTATACCATACTAGTCTCCTGTCCATGTCTTCAACACAAGTTAACACTAACTTGTGTACTGGTGAATCCAATGACCATTATGCTGGTTGACACTCTCTTCCTTACTAGTGACCTGCTATGCTAGTTGTCATCAAACACACCACTTCTGGTATGCATCAATGACAACCCTTATCATCAATCTCCCATACCGGTTTCCATCCTATACTAGTTGACATAAATGACAACACAATGCCAACAGTATGGACGAGCTAAAAGGCAATCTCAAGGTTTTAGTTGACATTAGCAAAGAAGCTATGAATAACACCATTGAAGGCCTCCAAAATCTAAATGAAAAAATCATTGCCCATAAAGCCTAGCCACTCCATAATATCCTACCATCAGCTGTCAACTGAAAAAGGAAAAATCTGGATATAAATCCACATGGACTAGAAATGTAGGTGCCTACAGGACCGTCAACCAGAACCAAGAGCAAGAATCAAGAGAGAAGCACCATGAGGGGCATCATGGAGGAACTCGAAGAAATTAAGAAAAAGATTATTGAGAAAAATTCTGAGTATGGAAGCTCTTGGTTAGATTTTTTGATAGGTTTGCCTAGGTTTTATTGTTATTTTTTAGTTGGGTTTTGTGGGGTGTTTCCCCTATTTTTGTCTATGCTGGGTTGTTGGCTCTAGATTGGTTTTCTACTATTTTGATTATTCTGTTTTTGGATTTGGGTTTCAGGTTCCTGTAAAACTCATTTTTATCTCAATTAAAAACAAAGAGAGTAACAAAGACTGTAAAATAGTAAGAATGTGTAATAGTAAGTAAGGGTTTAAGAAAAAATACATATAACATAATAATAATAATAGAAACATGAAGAAAATTACATTGGCATAGATAGGATAAGCATGCATAATCACAACAAATAGTGAATTGTTGCAAGGTGAACGCCCTTAGTTTCCTTGTGTTGTGCATCGTAGTGCTCGGGTATGTGACATGGCTTAACTGCCTCATGTGGATTCTATAAGTCTAGTGGTTGTATCGGGCATTAACAGGTCAATGTTTTGGTTCAACGACAACCACACTTGTAACAAGTGGTATCAGAGCTTGGTCATAGGTTCAAACCCCTTGCTTGCATTGGGGGGATCGTTGCAAGGTGTACGCTCTTGGTCTCCTTGTATTGTGAAACACAGTGCTCAGGTTTGTGACATTATGGCTTAACTGCCTTCTATGGATTATATAAGTCTAGTGATTGTATCGGGCATTAACAGGTCGATCTTTTGGTGCAATGACAACCGCACTTGTAACATGAACTGCATCAAATGTATAGTTATTTTAGAAAAATGGAACAAGAGTAAAACTTGGAACATGTATGTTCTTCTCCCTCCTCTTTGATGGTTGTTGTATCTTCTTTCTCCTCTTTGATGTCTGCTATGTCTTCTTCTTGAGTTGAATGAGATGATTTCATGTCAATTTGACTATGTCAAACTGATAATTTTCTGGTGAGACCTTTTTTAATTTCTATCCTATTTCTAGTTTGAATTTTAAATTTCTATTGAATTCGTAGTGGCTATTTACTTTTGTCATTTATTTTTTGAGTTGATTGTGATTCAATGGAAAATGGCGGCCCTATAGATTTATGCTATTGATGTAGGTGGGAATGGATGTGATCTGACCAATAGGTGTGTGATGAATAGACCAACAACTATGTGGTTGTCCTAGAAATATGGGGTAGGGGGTAGCTATTAGAATTCATGAAATGTGAATCCCACAAGCCCAGTTATCTTCTGCAAGAATACCTATCACAAAATAAGAGAAAATTGAACATCAAAGAGAATTGAAGACAATTAACAATAATTGAATGTATTTCTTTAAAATTGCTTAATTACAATGAAGGATATGACATCCTTATAAAGAAATCTAACTCTAAATATAGAAATCCTAAATGGTGGAGTCTACAAGATAGACTAAGAGTTAAAATAGAATACATGAATCAACATGTATGCACAAAAAGAATAATAGACTAATTGATGCCTGAAACTCTCAAAATTCTAAACATAGCTTGCTTTTCTAAGTTTGCATTATGCATGGAGATAAATATTAATTAATTAACTAACTGATAAATGGCAATAATTAATTACTAACTAAGGCATCGATTATTTAGTGAATTAATGCAATTAAGTGAATATTTAATATATGAATTATTAATTCCAATAGTAGAAATACTTGTAGATTTCATTTTCAATTAGTGGGAAATGTGTTTATTATGAAATCGATGATGAATGTTTGATGGGACAAATGAGTACCGATATTTTGTTGTTTGCTTGTCTTTTGGCTGGTGGATGGGCATAATGATATAGTTGGGTCATATTTTGTTAATTTGGATTTTTAAATTTTAATCAAAGGGATCCAAACAGAACACCAATGATTGTGTTTGTGAATTGATAGGTGTTAAATTGTTTTAGTCCCACTTGTTTGACAGTTATGATATGAATATATTTGATTATGTTTAATATATATTTCAATGTTGAAAATGTGTGCATTTAATGTTATATAACTTATAGGGTAAAATGAGTTTTATTTTTTAGTTAATAAAGGACATGTATTGGGTGTTTAGGTGCACCATTGTGGGCCCCTAACTACCCTAGGTTTATCACACATATTAGAGCCCATGAATGTATTGGCTTCTCTCCCCTAGCATTCTCTACTTTGAGAGCTTCACTATGCGTAGGTTTTTGATACTGCATAGAAGACAAAGAGTTTTTTTCACATCCAACTATTTATTCTCCTAGACACTCTACATTGCTATCATTAATTTCCATATTAATTGCATCTCAACACGAAGCCTCCATCAAGATGTTTGAGATAAGAAAGTATAAAAAAGATTAATTAGAGCATTAAATGCTTGCAGCTAGTGAGAATTCAGCCCAACCTTCATGAGAAGAGGTAGCCAAAATAATTTCAATTCAAAAGATTTTAATTTTTTTGATGATTTATCAATCAACATATATACAAACTGCTGGCAAATGCACACTCCAATGAGAAATTGTAGGTGATTGTAGGTTTTGTCATTGATGGCAACCTTGCAATCATATGATACCGACACCAGCACCGATAGACAGACTCTACACCGACACACAGAACATCGACAATGAAAGGAAGGATACCAACACCTTGGCCGACTTCAATTTTGTTTAAAATGAATTTTGTAATTATTTGTAAAATCATTTTAAGATGACATGACAAGTTGTAATATGACTCATATATGTATGAGATCATTTTGTAATAGGAAGTGTGTGAAATAAGATGTGAGATAAGCAGACCTAATATGCAAAATATTGGTTAAGGATTTATGTTGTAGCAAAGCTTAAACCGGTACTAAATCTGGCATAACAGATGCTAATCTGAAGTAGTACAAGACATTGGATTAGTATAATCCATTTTTGTAAGTCAGTGTGACTTCTTTTGTAATTGAGTAGTGAGCTCTAGGCACTTGGCCTTCCTGCATGTGCAGACCCCTATTGTAAAAGTAATATTCCCTTATTGGCCAATAAGCAAATATTATGGGTCACAAATCCCACCGAGGTTTTTCCCACACTGGGTTTCCTTGTTAAAATACTATGTTATGGTGTGCTTCTCATGTTTTTGTTATTTTTCTTAGTTGCATCATTATTTCTAGTTTATCGGTACACAATTTTAATATTCTTTTCATGTTTTAAGTTAGGTAAATTTATATACCAGTTAGATACTGATTCACCCCCCCCCCCCCCCCTCTCAGTATCTTTGGGAATCCTAACAATTGGTATCAGAGCCTGGTCCTCTATTTTTAGAAGCCTAACAGCTTGAGGAAGATCTTATCACCGGTAGAGATGGAAAACTTGAGAAAGCAATTGGAAATAACTCTTACAGACTATGATTTAGAAAAAGTGAATAATATCAAACTTGAGGATGATCTGAAGGCCACTCAGGATATTATTCAAGCACTTCAAGAGAATTTTACTATTGCAAGGAACAAGAGGAGAGAAATTTGTGAAAAGATGCAGAATGAGGAAAATGAAAAGGAAACTCTTAATAATTTGGTAAACAAGCTAAGACAAGAAATCAGTACAACAAAGAATGAGATGCAAGATATAACTATGAGATTCTGTAAAGAAATTGAAGATAGAAAGAAGAATGAAGAAGACTTGGTTAGAAGACTAAATGATGCTGGAAATGAAAACACAAGACTCAGTCATGAAAATGATATGTTGAAGACAAATCTTATGCACACACAAAATGACAGAACTGAACTCATAAGACAGAAAGGAATCTTGGAGAGTGAACTGACTACCGCAAATCAACACAAGGAGAAATTCAAGAAAAGTTTAGAAGAACTTGGTGACATGCTGAAGAATCAGAAACCTAATGGTGATACAAATGGCCTTCGCTTTGAAGTTAGTGAAAGCTCTAGTACTGCAAACAATCATGATCATAACAAACTGGTAAGACAACCTACTGCTTACAAATTTAATGGTAAATGCTTTAACCGTAACAAGTATGGTCATAAAGCAAATCAGTGTAGATCTAGAAATCATCAGAACACTAATACACCCACCGGTCAATGTTCTAAATGCAACAAAGTTGGTCATAATTCAGAAAATTGCAGGATGAATGTGAGATGTTATGTTTGTGGAAGATTTGGACACTTATCTAATCAATGCAGAACACATACCAGCATAGGATATGGGAAAGCTATTCAGAAGAACAATGTGACTTGTTATGCCTGTAACAAAATTGGACATATTACAAAATTTTGTAGAAGTAAGGCATCACCAGCAAATAACAAAGGTCCTAGTTTGAAAGGTAAAGAAAAGGTTGAAGAGGTAAAGCAAGAATTCTCAAAATAATAGATCAGAAATTCAGATCTGAATATTGATGGGAATACTCCTCCACCAGTAGAACAGATTAACACTCCACCGATAGGAGACTCTTCATCTAGCTAAATAAAAATCCTTTGGGGGTTTAGCAAGAAAATGAAAAACTTGCTATTATTCCCTTGGTTGATGGTGAGAAGTTGAAATTGCTTCTATACCGGCAGATGACTTAAGTTGTGACTTAACCGGCAAGCATTAAATGTGGTAGTTGGCAAAAAAAACATTATAAAGCAAGTGTTTTGGCTCCTTTTTCATTCACCAAGCATTCAAATCTTCTAGAGCGCGAAAATTCCCGAGCGAAGGCATTCTAAGCGAAGAAGTGAATAAATCCATCAAAGCATTCATCCCTAAGGCAGATTGAGGTATTTATAGCAATGGCATATTCATCCACTCCTGAATTTATTGCAAACCCTACTATTTTTGAGGTTATTAAGCGCCCTAGGCCCATTTTCAAACTGGTTCCCAAAATTGCAAAGAATGATGATAGCATAGGTGCATTTTCTCAAATCCCTAAAGGAGTAGTATATGTTGAAGATCCTAGGATGTATACACATTATCATATTGATGAACTAGGTGATGATGAGATTAAAAATATGTATAAATCTATGATTTGTGATGGATCTAGAAATGTCAAGCCGTAACACAAAATAGTGGAAACCCTAGGTTTCACTGAAATTCTTAGTATCCCAGATTTTCCCAAGGATATCATAAGGATTGTGTTAAGCAGAGTACATGGTGAGTATTTGTGGTTAGACTCTATTCATAAAATCACAAAAGAAGCAGTAAAAGTTGTAACAGGGTTACCCTCCACCAGTAACAAAATGAACAAAACAAAGAAGGTCTCAAATGACACAATGATAAACCTAACCGGTGCAACATTTGATAAAAGATCTCTAAGGGTAAATGATGTGAAGGATATAAATATCAGATTTATTAGTATGATCTTAGGTTATAAGGCTACACATGCAAATAGGTTAAACTCAGTTTCTAGCCTATGTATCAAGAGTGCCTATGATATGGTCAATGATAATGCAAGAATAGATATATGTGAATGGCTTAAAGATGAGCTGATAGACAATTTGGGAAAGATTAAAGGAGATAAGAAAGGAACATTCAGATTCAAAAACTTACTTGTTTGTTTGATGTTGTACATAACCAAACAAGTACCCGGTATTGGTGCTAGAGAGTTTGGCTTTGACATCCTGGTAGGAAAACAACTATCAGATCTATTGAACAATATGGGAGAGAACAGGGAGAAAAACATAAATGAGCATTTTCAAGCATTGAAGGGTCAAATGAAGACTAGAGTAAGATTGTCACAAGCTATTGTGGATACGTATCAGAAAGAAATATGTTTTGTGATCAAGAAAGATGAAATCTGGATGGAGGCAGTTATCCCTAGAACTATTTGGGTAACTGAAATGGGCTATGAAACATATGACAACATCATAGAAACTTATGTAGAAGCCCTCCTTGAAGCTCTAAAGGAACCGGAAGAGAAAGTGTTTGGTAGTGTTGAAACAATAGAAAGTACTATTCAATCTAGGAAAAGGGTTAAGAAAGTTGAAGCAACTATAAGAAAAGGAACCCAACAAGCAAAGGCAATCAAGGAAGATGTTTTGAGACAAACTGGTATAAGTGAAAGTGAGTTGGAAGCACCTCAACCAGAAACTCATCTTTTACCGGTTGGAACTTCTTCTGAGAGTGATATACCGACAATATTTAAAAGGGTGGAAAGGAAAAGAAAACCCTCACCGGTACCTTCTCCTACACCAAAAAGGACAAGACAAAAGCAACAGGTAGTAAGGCCTCTGGCAAAGCAAATGACTCCTAAGAAGAAGAAGGTGAAACAAACTATTGCTCATCTAGACAAACTTCTTAGCGAAATTACAGAGGATGGTAAGCTGAAGAACATAAACAAAATATACAATACACTATCAGGTGATGATAAGGAAAGCATATAAAACAGTGTAATTCTACACTTAGATATATACAAGAAATTTTTGATGCAAATTGTTGATGAAATTCCAAATGATCTGTATAGGAGACTTGAAGCTAGAAGATTAGCCATTGTTGAACTGGATAAAAAGATTAGGATTGAATAATTACTAGCAGTGCATCTAGTTAACTCACGTGATGAAATAGACAAATTAATCAATGAGGCTAACTGGACAGTATTTTCTACTGCTCACCGACATGTAGCACTAATGGCTAGCAAAGTAATTGAAGTATCTGAGGAAACAACAGATGGATGGGATATATTCTTTGTGGAAAAAGAAAAAGAGGAAGAATTACTTAGGCCAAAAACTATCAAAGTATATCAAAAGGACATAGATAAGGGGAAAGGTAAGGTAGGTGGACCACCAAGCCTGAAAATAACTGACAATGTGCCCCCACCTCTTTCAGATACTCCACCGGTAGACACTACTAAAAATCAACCGGCCATAGAGAGTATGGAGACTCCGGTAGAAGATACAAACCCTGGATCAAAAATTTTGTATATAGTAAATGTAGACACTCAGGAAGTTAACATTGTGGTTGATAGAGAAACCACTAAGGATAAGGAGAAAAATGTGACTACTAAGTCATTGGCTGTAGAGGTTGAGATGAACATAGAAAAACCAGCACTGGTAGAACAACCGACAGAGGATACCACTGAGAAACCGATAGATACAATAGATAAACCATCTGAATAACCGGCTAAAGAGAGTTCAGAGGTACAAACTGAGATTACATCTGAGAAATCGGAAGTTAAAAGCTCAAAGAAACCCTCTAAGACACAGTTAGAGAAACCAAAACTGGTACAAGTTGAAGCACAAGTTCAAATAGAGACATTACCACCAGCCCAAACTGAAAAGAATAAACCTTTGTTTGTAGAAATGCAAACACAGACAGACCTACCAGAGGTCGAATCAAGCAAGGTAATAACCTCAACTGGTAGCATGGCTATTATAAAGACTGTTGGACAAACATCTGATATAGCTATGGCAGAATTCAGACCTACAAATGTAACAGAGGTCTTGTTAGATTTAATAAAGAAGATCACAGAACGCAATGCACAAGCCTATAAGGCTATTGATGATACAATACCAATTCTTAAATTGATAGCTCCAAAGTGCAATGTTGAGAATAAAGATTATTTAGGTCAACTAGACACATTGTCTAAGTTCATCACCGACAACCCACTAACTATTGATCAAATTAATGAGGATACATTTAAGGAGAGAATGATAAAAGAAAAAGAGAAATTATTTGAGGATATTATAAAGAAGGACAAAGAAGTAATGGACAGCCTTTTACTGAAACTTGGAGAAATAATCTATGACTTCAAGAAACTTTACAGGGATACTTGCAAAACGAATGTCCTAATAGAGGATCTTGACAAGGATATTGGCAAAGCACAAGAGAAGATAAATAATATTGTTGACAATTTGATTGGAACATCATATTCATTTTTGGAGTTAGAAAAGAAGATTGCAGAATAGGAAGAGAAAATCAAGAAACTAGAAAATGACAAACAGGGAATAAAGGATAAGGCAAAGGACTTGAAATGCAAAGTTAGTCCAAGACTTGAATACCTTATTTCTTTGAGAAAAGAAATATCTGAAGCTCTAGTTCTCGGATTGAAGACACTGGAAGAGAAAATGCACATACTCACCGGTACAGTGCAGAGAACACAAGAGGCAATAAAAGATAACAAAACTTTCAACAATGGCATAAGTATAGTTTTGATAGATATCTTTCAAATTGTAACCCACCTGTTACAAGAATCCATGCAGGACTCCACTGATAGCGAATGACAACCTTTGTCATTGATGTCAAAGGGGGAGTAGTGGGATGAGAAAAATGGTCCGAAGGAAGGGACTTCATCTGCTCAGGGGGAGCATACAGTTTTGAGCATACAGTTTTGAGCTTACAGTTTTGAGCATACAATTTTGGAAAGACAATTTTTTGGCAGACTATTTTTGGATATCATTTTGGACACTTTTGATTTTTCTCATGAGTGTTGCCATCAATGCCAAAGGGGGAGATTGTTGGCAAATGCACACTCCAATGAGAAATTGTAGGTGATTGTAGGTTTTGTCATTGATGGCAACCTTGCAATCATTTGATACCGGCCCTGACACCGACAGACAAACTCTACACCGACACACAGAACACCGACAATGAAAGGAAGGATACTAGCACCTTGGCCGACTTCAAATTTGTTTAAAATGTATTTTGTAATTATTTGTAAAATCATTTTAAGCCGACATGGCGAGTTATAATATGACTCATATATGTATGAGATCATTTTGTAATAGGAAGTGTGTGAAATAGGATGCGAGATAAGCAGACCTAATATGTGAAATATTGGTTAAGGATTTATGTTGTAGCAGAGCTTAAACTGGTATTGAATCTGGCATAGCAGATGCTGATCTGAAGCAGTATAAGACATTGGATTAATATAATCTATTTTTGTAAGTCAGTGTGACTTCTTTTGTAATTGAGCAGTGAGCTCTAGGCACTTGGCCTTCCTGCATGTGCAAGCCCCTATTGTAAGAGTAATATTCCCTTATGGGCCAGTAAGTGAATATTGTGGGTCACAAATCCCACTGAGGATTTTCCCACACTGGGTTTCCTCATTAAAATACTGTGTTATGGTGTGCTTCTCATGTTTTTGTTATTGTTCTTAGATACAACATTATTTATGGTTTATCGGTACACAGTTTTAATATGCTTTTCATGTTTTAAGTCAAGTTAATTTATATACCAGTTAGATACTGATTCAACCCCCCCCCCCCCCCACCCCCCCCCTCTCAGTATCTTTGGGAATCCTAACACAAACAAATTAGAAAAATAGCATAAGAATCTAGCATAAACCTCAACATGCAATCCACTTTTCAATAAAAAAATCATAAAGATTTAGAATTAGAAAAACAAAGAAAACAAAGAGAACAGATATGACAAAGAGATGCAAAGAGAACTAATATGAAATCTTCCACTGATTTTATTTTTTTAATAAAATTTTAATTTTTGAATCATAGTCAACTCCTTTGATTAGTTAACAATACCTTATTTAAAAAGTTATTATTTATCCATTAGTCAACTCATTCATAAATACAAAATAATTTATTATTATATTTTCATTAATTTGAAATGAGTATTTTCCATTTAAAAAACATAATTAACTAAAACCCTTAATCTCATCCTTGTTTCTAACTAATTTTTCTTCAAAAATCTTCTAACTGATTTTTCCTTAAGAAAAAATCTATACATAGGATTGTTCCTTCATTAATTAATATCAATCAAACTTGTACAATTACACTCTATCAAAATCTACCATTAGGCAAAACTTAGCATTAGTCAAAACTCATCATCAAACAAAGTGCTATGGTACAAAGTTGCATCCACATTTAAATAAGCAAAGCTACACATAAAGTGCTATGGTACAAAGTTGCATCCACATTTAAATAAGCAAAGCTACACATGCCATTTGAGGATTTTAATTTTTGAATCATTAGTCAACTCTTTTGATTAGTTAACACTATCTCATTTAAAAAATTATTCTTTATCTATTAGTCAACTCATTCATAAATACAAAATAATTTATTATTATCTTTTCATTAATTTCAAATGAGTATTTTCCATTTAAAAAGTATAGTTAATTAAAACCCTTGATCTCATCCTTGTTTCTAACTAGTTTTTCTTCAAAAATTGATTTTTTTCTTAAGAAAAAATCTATAGATAAGATTGTTCTTTCATTAATTAATATCAATCAAACTTGTACAATTACACTCTATCAAAATCTACCATAAGGCAAAACTTATCATCCAACAATGTGCTATGATACAAAGTTGCATCCACATTTAAATAAGCGAAGCTACACATGCCATTTGAGATTTACAGTGAGCTTGATTGAGTAGAAATTAGATTTAATTTATTTTCACGTTTTTTAGTTATATGATTACACTTAAAATAATATATTAGTTCATAATCATAATCAGATTTTTTCTAGAGTAATGAGTTGGAATTAGTATTAAAATAAAAATGGAAGTTAAATAAAATAAATCTGGTAACTCAAAAAAATAGTGATGCAAAAGTGATATCTTAGATGTTAGTAATCAATTCACCAATGTTTAGGATTTTTATGATTGACTCAAATGAAAATCTCCAACTCCATAAATTGATTTCCCTTCATTGTAGTTGTAGATTCAATCTATGTTTGTGTTTCCACCCAATGTTTGATGTAGACCTAAATTGATGTGCACAAACAAATCAATCTGAGGTAACCTAATGAAATTAATTCACCTAAATTTTTTATGCGTAATTATCATAGGGACATATAATGTTGTCAAATAATTTTGAGAAAATAATTGAATTGTGAGGATGATGTTCTCTTGAATCATGCCCTTAGTATGATCCTAATTGAAAATATTGAAGGCAAGAAACAAGCATGTAATAGAGCTAGGATGATGTTTTCATGCAAATACTCCTGCTCTCATAAATGCTCTATGTTAAATTATTTAGTAACTCCTCGGCTGTCTTAGATGATTGTCAAATGAGTGAATGAATCCTCTTAAATAGAGTAACCAAACACACAAATCAATATAGCATGGATTAAGTTAGCTTACAATGGCTAGTGAATATATTTGCAAGGTGGGAATTTGAAATTAGAATTCTAAAGTGAAAGATCCAAACCTGTCCTTAAAAAAGACCTAGCTCAAGTCAATACCCATGTATCTAATTCAAGATAATTAATTGTAAGATTAAATATAAAAGATATGAAGTTCAGAATCGTGAAAGAAATCAAGTACTAGTTTTTGTAGCTCCATGATAAAAACATTCAATGTGCAAGACAACTTCAAAGGTTATTTAAATTGAGATTGTAATAATTTTGCTATTTTGTCAATATGTTTCTTTGAAAACAATGGTTATCTTGTTGGCTAGATCTGCCTTGATCAGGCTGGCTATTGTTGTAAATCTAATGTTTTTTAATAATGATCCTTTAGATTTTAATAGTTTTTCTGCTATGCTCAAGTGTAGCATGATATTGTTGTTGAGTGGAATACCCTGATTTAGGTTGGTCATTGTTGTTTAGTTGATGCCATTTGTCAATAGTCCTTCAGATTGAACTTTGTTATTGTTATTCTTATTCACAGTTCCTATTATTATACTATTATTCTTTTTTATATATTTATATTTCAGGTTTGTTTAATTTAAAAATGAAAAAGGCATGGATAAATTTAGCACTAGTGATCTCGCTTATAGAACCCCACATCTAATCTAAGCAATAGATACAAGGGGTGAGGGGTAAGGCCCATATATAAGAGTAGGGCATGCCCAACAATAGTCCACCACTATAATGTCGGGGTAGGGACTTGAGAAATTGGCATCCCTACTATCTCCTCCTACCATAGAATAAATAGTAGGGACCCACCCGAACTTGTAATAGGAAAGGGGCACTGATGATGGCCCTCTTTTTCACTATTATGAGCCAACAATTGAGAGCCATGCAAGATGGGGGCAATAGCCCTATATCCTCCCATCCACACACCCTTGTTGGGAGAAAGGTTCGGGGGAGGGGAGTTGGGGCTATATAAGAGTAGGGCGGACCAAACATAGTCCACCACTACAATGTCAGGATAAGGACTTGAGAAACTGTCCTCCCTACTATCTCCTCTTGCCATAGAATAGTAGGGACCCTTCCCAACTGTATTAGAAAAGGGGCGCCAATGATGGCCCTCTTTTTCACTATTCTGAGCCAACAATTGAGTGTCGTGCCCTATATCCTCCCATCCATCCACCCACCCCAAGTGGAGAGAAGGTTTGGGAGGAGCTAGTTAATAGTTAGAGTAGAGTGTCAATTCTTCTATGTTCACTTGGGTGCATGTAATCCGTCTAAACATGGTCACCGAACATCCATCTCATTAAGACCAATCCCGCTTTAATTAATCCGAACATCCATCTTGACCAATCCATACAGACATAGGTAGGGCCAAACATCATGTTTGACCGAACATACATCCTCGACCTCCCTATTTATCTGGGTCAGCGCATCCATCTCCCAGTCGGTTGGGTGAGGTCAGGTTGCCCTACTCCAGGCATTGAACCTGCACCACGAAATTCATATTTGAAAAATAATCCACATCTCTATTTATGCCCAAGTGTCTTTCAATTCAGCATTAAAAAACCTATCATGAGGTCACCTCCACAATAAAAGCTACACTTGGGCAGTGGGACTGGGATCTGATTTCCCGTCCCAAGGGGGGATGCATCTAGCTGAAATATCACCATCTCTGACATCTTATCAGTGACATCTTAAGTAAAATTCAAAATGTGCCATTACTATGGGACTTCGAGAGACTCAATGGTAGAAGACATCATAAATAAACATAAATACGGTCAAAGAAACTTGCAGTTCAAAGAAAGCCGCTTTGCATGTAACTATGGCAGATTATGGAAGCTCATGACAAAGGAAAATGCAGTTATTTATGCGTCATTTATTTGAGAAGGCCTATTGCTATCTTGCCACTTGTTTATTTCCATCGCTACATCACGTTGGATTGACCTAAACACATTTTAGCCGCCTTCCAACAGTACCTACTCTTAAATACGATGAAAATGACCCACCAAAAGTCGACGAAATTATATCCAAACTGCGGACGTGAAATGATTACGTTTCAAAGATGACAGCCAAAAATAGGTTTTGTGGGTTGTGATCAACTTGCCTGTTGCTTACTTTGAGCTGGGTCTCTTCTCTTTTTTATGATATTTTTTTTCTCATATTCTAGACGATTTGAATTCAGTATCAATTAAGTGTACAACATAGATTTTATCATTGAATGTATTAAGCTGATATACTGAATGAATTTTTTGATACATACTCCAAGTTAGATCTATCTATTCAATGTACTGGTTGTTTATTTTGGGGTAGATTTGACATAAACAGCTGGCACATTGAGCACAACATGACTGCTGTTTACCTTAAGCAAATTAATAGCATTTTTCAAGTCTAACTTCAGCAAAAAAATCTTAGGTTTGCCAATTTCTTTCATTATTCTAAAACCATTAAGATTTACTTTTGCAGAAAGGCAATACATTAATGATAAAATTTAAAGGAGTTACATAAATATTATCAAATAACAGTCACTCTCAATAAATTTCAAACAATAAAAATTTAAGGAAGCTTGTTATATTTTTATCATTTTCAACAAATAAGAAAAATCACAAATGAACAAAAATTCAAAGAACAAGAAGAAAATTTATCAACCCAAATCATTTTGAAAGAGTTTTAAAAGATGATGAGATTGATCTAGAGATAGGGCTCGTCAGTTGACACTACGCTAATGATGATTAACATTAGACGCCCATTTAGTCAAACAATCATCCATGGCATTCCACTCCCAAGGAATATGGATAAAAGAGAGAGAATCAATGTATATCTTGGGAGCCTTTGAATTTGTTCAACATACAAATTGAGTCACCAAGAAGAATTCAAAAAAATTCTATTATTGAGCATAGATGTCAATCATAGAATCCATCTCACATATTGAACATTTTATCAACCTAGTTCACAATTCTCCTCTATGGCTAGAAGAACAACCCAATCCTTCAATTGATTGTTATTACTAACCCCCATAACTAAAGAGAAAAATAAATGAACCGATCTAGCACTACCACACCCAACTCTATCACAAACATAGGTTTCCTCAAGAGGAGTCGTCTATATTAATCTTGAGAAAATCCTAAGGAGGACTCCATTTACAAACTCTATTCACACTGTGGGGAGACCAAACTCCAAAGTGTATTTGGCCAATAAAGTTTCTTTAATAGAATCTAAAATCTTTATCTAAATATAGCCAATAAGACTCTGATAACGTTGTAATATTTGACAATTTTTTCAACCATATTTGCCAAAGAATAAAAAACAATTGCTACATCCCAAGTCATGTGCAAAAAATGCAGCCAAAGTATGATGTCTTTCGAAGCTAGCCCAAAATTTAGAAAGAGAAGTGGGATGGATAAAGGATGGTTTTAAATAGACCACCATTGCTTCCAAAGGTCCTTTGTGAAAGAACACTGGAAGAAAATATGAGAAGCACACTCCTTATTGCACACAAAACACATTTGTAAGGACCTTGAAAACCCCTTTTTATGATATTTTTCCAAGTAAGGAACTTATTTTGAAAAACTAGCCATATAGAAAAATTACACTTCAACCAACAATATTTGTACCATATTCTTCTCCATCATGACAAAATCACAAATCCAATTCCATCATCATCTAATAGTAATGTCATAAATTGCACCCAATGCAATTCCATGCTGCATCGGTGCCTTCGCTTTATCCTGATTGGAGATCATCTTCACCTTTTTTTTCCTTTTTGTCTACATGGCTTGCTAGGTCATCTTTCGCCTTAGATTTTTCTCGACTTAATTGACTATTAACTTGTGGACACTAGGTTACCATGGAGACGTCCGAGCACTACACTATCATCCACAAATTTGCAAACTGAAGGTGGGTTCGTAAAGCCTCTCTACACGCCCACTGGCGTTGGATACAAAACTAGTTGGGTTATCTGTTGGCAATTTGGAGGAATTGATTATGTGTTGCATTGATGTTTTGTCATTGATGGCAACACCAGTTGTTTTGGTTGTTTACCGGTTTCGGATTGGTTCCGGTAGAGTGGTTGATTATGATATTGATCCGATATGCTTTGGTTTGTGGAATTGGTTTGGATTGGTCATTCATGCTATTCAAATATGTATCTCGATTAGTTGGTTCAGGATTTGATGGCTCAGGAGCTATCATTTGTTCTAGTAAGCCTTTTAGTCATCGGTAAGGGTTTTACCGACAGAGCTTTGTTAAAGATCTTTTGATGCACATGATAAATGGTGTTATTGCGGCTTCTAGATGGCTTTCAGAATGCTATTGGTTATCTTGTTCATGTTCCAGTTCATCGGTGGTGCTGGATTTGGTTTATGGCGACCTATTTTAGGTCTGGTGTTATCTAGGTCATGGATCAGTTTTTGTAAGGTGTTGGAGGATGTTCCTGATGTGTTACCATCGGGATTTAATGATTGGCTTACATTTTTTTCGGCCTAAGCCGACTTGGTTGATCATTGAATTGTGGGTTTATGTTGTGAACTTATTGTATTATCTTTTTAGGTAGTCAACCTAATTGTTTAGGTCTTGGGTTGGTATAAATATGATGTAAGATCTCTTTGTAGTTCATGGGTTGATAGGAAAAGGTTATGGGATGGTTTGTGTGTGAATAATGTTGTAATCATATGCCACAAGTTTGGTCGATCATAGGTGATCTAATTGGGTTTGTGAAAGAGGTTTAAGGCCTCTGGTATTGAGCTTAACCGAAATTGTACTCAAGCATGGGAGATGCTAGACTTTCAGCTCACTCTTCTTTCCAGATTGTAGTCTGATATTTTTGTAGTTAGTGAGGCTCCTTTTTGTGGTGAGCAGTGTTCTCTAGGTTATTCGCCTTCCTGCATGTGCAAGCCCCTCATATTGTATTCACATAATTACTACAAAAGTATTATCTGATTGTGGGTAGGCTTCCCACTATGGTTTTTCCCTTTACTGGGTTTTCCACGTACAAATCTTGGTGTCATGTGTTATGGATGGATGGTAATTGTTCTGTGATTTATATTTATGTTTAATTGCTATATCTATCATTCTATTATTTGGTTTATGCATTCCGGTATTAAGTTTGTGTGTTCCGGTAATAAGTATTGAAATGCTTAAAGTCCTATAATCCATTGGCAACCGATTCACCCCCCCCCCCCCCCCCCCTCTTAGTTGCCCTCTAGTTATCTAAGCTTTCTAACATATCTTTCCTTGAGAGCTTCATTTCTACCTTTTAAACAATGGATTCAACTTCCTCTTGAACATTTTAAGACTCTTTGCAATTTGGTCATTCTTATTGCATTCCACCATCGTTATATGCGATTTTATCTCATAACCATTTTTTTAATTGTGTATCGAAGGATTCTTGGTGCTTACATTCATGTTGACGCGCTCTTATTCTCTTGGTGCTATATGGGAGTTTCTTTATCTTCATTTCCATTGTTTCATTGTATCTCCATAGCATATATTTTGTTATCTTTCTTTCATACTTTGTTTTGTCATTTATCAATCTATTATCTTGGCTATATGTAGAGTTGGAAACACCAAAACAGGGTTTGACTATAGAATACCTCTATACATAGCCTCAATATTTTAATCTTTATTAAGTGTGCAGGTTTTCAAGATAAGCTCAAGAGCTAGCGGGAGGCTTCAATCTTGGATTGGTTGTAGGATATCTTTTATCTTTTATCTTAGATTATACTTAATATTATGCTTATTTTCCCTTTTTGTCATTCTTTAATTTAGCTGAGAACTCTATTTATTGTATCTGTTTGCCACTCTATCTTTTTTGTGCATGTTTCTGCATTCTATCGTATGGGACACTAGTGCACTGCACCATCGTCTTCGACTCGTGTGTGCATCCTCATGCAAAGAATGTGAAAAGACCACCAAAAGTCTCTATGACCTATCTTTTCAAACTTGATAGTCCAATAGACCTTCTAGCCAATAAAACTCTGTTTTAGGTTTGGGTAGTTAAGTAGTATGTGTAGACATCTAAAAATGGTCAACACTTGTGGAGTCATACTTTAACATTTGTGCATTGTCTTATTTTAGGGTTCTTGCATTGCATTAACATTTCTTCTATGTTGCGCACTTGGTCTTTATCATTTGCACGCATCGAGTCCTTCTTCTGCATTCCTCATTTTCATCGCTTTCGAATTAGGTCTTGTCCATAGCAATCTTCAGTCATGATTCTAGTTGATCTTATCCTGTCGCATCATGGTGCGTGCTCATTTATCATCATTTTGGACATCATCAATCCTAATCATTGATAGAATTAGGGTTTTATTCTCTTGTCAATCTTTCAATCATCTTTAGCTTGTTAGTAATCATTTGTGATTATCAACTTGTCAATCTCGTTATTTTACGATCTATTTGTCATTGATCCTTGTCCTTGTCAATCTTGTCAATTTGGATCAATTAGTCATTGTTCCTCGTCAATTGGTGCCTATCAATTTGATCTCCTTGTCAATCTTGGTCAATTTGTCATTGATTTTTGTCAACCAATCTCAATCATTTATCAACATTGGTCCTTTGTTAATCAGAATCATGATCGAACCTACATTAATTTCTGGTTGTCTTGACCTAAGTCCTTGTCCTCTTATTTCTAGGGTTTTATGATTTGTTCATTTAATCCTTTTCTTCTTCTTAATGGGTTAAATAAATCTATTTATTTAGTCCTAGGTCTCTTTCATGAATTAATTAATGGATGAAAACCTATAAATAAATTCACCTAATTTCTATTTCATCTTTTTCCTCAATTTTCTAATTTGCTAATTTCTTCTAATTTCTAATTTCTATTTCTATTTCAATCTTGTCATAATTTGTCATGCATTTTGCATAGCAACTTGTCATAATTTGTCATACTCCTTGCATAGCAAATTGTCATTTGTCATAATGTTGCCATTCTTGATTTGAATTTCCTTTCAAATCTCTTCATGCTAATCTTGTCCTCTCTCCAATTTGTCTATAAATTGGATGATTTTCTTCAATGAAAGAATCAATCAATCAATCAATTAATCGATCAATCAATCACATTTTCGAGTAGCCTTATGCTGCGAATTTCATCTCTCAACAACTTGCTTTCTACTTGCATTTTGCATTTGTAGGTGAGATCAACATCAAATTTGAAGGTGAAAGAAGAACAATGGAGCCACATGAAGGAGATATCTGCGTCGGTTTGCTTCGATTTCATGCAATTTGAATATCTTGTCTTTATGTCTTCATTGATTGGATTAGGATTGCTTTCATTGCAGTTTTAGGTTTTGTGATTGTCCTAATTTGTATTTTTTTGATGTTTTCCCAATTTCCTAATTTACATTTTGGTGAACCCGACGTGAACTAACCCCTTAACCGTGTTTTGAGTGCTTTTTGAGCTGTTTGCAGGTGAAAAACTCAAGAAACAGGGTGACTCAGAGCTTTCTGGACACTTCTACGCCTGTGTTTGAGGCATTATGCGCCTGTGTTGATGGGTTCTATGCCTGTGTAGATGGGTTATGCGCCTGTGTTGATGGGTTATGCGCCTGTGTTGAGTCATTCTACACCTGTGTAAGGTCGGAAAGAGAGGTGAAATCAGTTGTTTTTACTCGCAAATTTGTTTGTTTTCATTCTGTTTCTTGCATTCTAGTTTTTCTTTGATACTAATTCTCTGTGCAACATTTTGGCGTTACGTGTGACTAAGACTAAAAATGCAACTACTAACGAATCTTATGTAGGACGCAGTCAAAGATTCTCATTAAAACATCTTTCTTGCAATTTTTAAAGTAGTTGCACATTTCATTTCTTAAAGGTTAATAAACACCATGCATGCTTTATCTGTTTTTAATTTGATTGCATGTTTTAACCCTTAGAACTGGGCCTGCCTCCCGATTTGCCTGGCACTTCGCACAAGCATTGGTGAGAGGGAACGACCCAAAGTGGTGATGGGCTAAAGCCAAGCTCTTCTGAACCACTCTAAATAACTGTGGATGCAACGAAAGTTGTAGACAACGGGTGCTAGAATGGTATTGCAACGATTTATTCGTCGAATCAATACCCACCCGAATGTATGCCCTTACTAGAATCTCTTGTTTTTAGATGCCAAAATCCTTCTATCTGTTGGCTCAGACATTGTGATACATGCATGCCGAAGACACCTCTCATGTACTCCTCAGTTAGAGATAGCAAGTTCTTGGGAAGTGATGCCCCTTGAACTCGAAGCTTGGTATGCTCGAGAAGTGAGTGCACTGTAAGGGGGAGCCAGTGCTACCAAGCGTCTAGCTATCCGGCTGAGTGTTGTATTTTATGGTTAGAGGAATCAACAGATATTGCCCTTGCCAGCCATAGGATTTGTTGTGAATGTGCTTGATTGTCTTGAGTCAAGGTCAAACAAACATTTTGTCTTCTGTGATTGTCAAAGGTTAAATCAAAAACAAACTTTCAAAAGTGCTCATAATCAACTTGGGTTTTCAAAATCAACAACCTTCAATTCAAAACAAAATCCAAACAAAAGTCCAAATTTGTCCAAGTATTTATCCAACATTTGAACATGGCTTTTCAAAACATTGAATGTCTTTGTTTCAAAATTCATGTCACTTTAGGCTAGGTTTTGCATAGTCCAACTTAGGTCCTAGGGCATATTGTCATCTCCCTTCATTTTAGTCCTTTTCATTGCAAGCGTCCTCATTTTGCACTTAGGTTCAAAATCATTTCCCTAAGTTTGCATTTCATTGTCATATCCAAGCTAGATTTCCATTTAGGTGACATTCATGCATTATCCTTGTCATGCTAAAATTAGGTCTTGCCTAGGTTGCATTTCGCATATTCCAAGTCGTTGGTCTTCGCATATCCTTATCATTGTATTGTCATCTTGTCTTGGATTCATCTTGTCATATCATATCCTTAGATCATTTTCATGGCATATCCTAAGGCATTGTCATAATCATTGCCTTCTTGCATTTAGTCTCAAAAGTTTGGTTTGTCAAACTTGAAAAATCAAAACTTTGGATGATACCGTAAGTTGTTGTTAGGGAGTCTTGACCTTCTCTAAAATTTGTCCTTTCATTAATATCATTTTTGTCAAACCTAGCTTAGTATCCAAGCATATAGGTGAAACATTGTCAATTTGTCCTATTGTCATTTGGTCCTTTGTCCTTTAAGGTCTTGACTTCATTTCAATTTCCCAAGGTTGTGTCTTTAGCTTTGCATTTAAAAAGTTTGTCTCTAAAAATTCAAAAGGTACAAAAACATTAAGTTGCATTGTCATCCTTTAGGTTGCATTTGTCAATCCCATTAGTTGCATTGCATAGTGACATGTTTGTTGAAATGAGGTCTCAACCTTCTTACAAAGCCATGTCATCACAATTGAGAAATCAATCATGTCAATCCAATCTCTACATGTCTCAGAACTTGGATCAAACTTATCATGATGATGTAAATGTCCAAATACAAAAACTAGAGGAGAAACTAGCTCAAGAAAAGGAGATTTTGGAACAGAAAGTGAAAAACATTGAGAAGAATAGATCACAAATGTCCAAAATATTTAAAAAATTTCCAAGTCGAAATCCAAAGATTGAGGCAATTTATGTAAGGTCTCTTATTGAACAATCAAACATACCAGATCTCCTCTCACAAATAGAGATGATGAAACAATTTCAAGAAAAGAGACAACAACATTATGTGCCTCCACAACAAGAACAAGAAGGTGTTTACTATCAATTAGATTTTCAACCATCACAACCAATTGTTCAACAGTTCAAACATTTCCAACAGACACAACCAATGGTCCAATTTCAACAATATGTCCAACCAACTATACAATGTCCACAAAAAGTTCAACCAATGGTGGAATATCAACAAGTTCAATCAACATATCAATGTCAACAACCACAACCAAACATTCAAAAACAAAGGTTGCAACACACACCAAGCCAAATTTTGAACACGTCAAACCAATTTGATCAACATCTAGTTCAAAATCAAAACATGACATCAGACCAGAACCAACTCCTTGCCAAACAAGTTCAAATTTCAGCTACAACTATGTCAAAACCTCGAAAGAAAGGTGGCTTTATTGCAAGGATCTTAAGGAAATTACCAAGTGAGTTTTTTGAGGAAAATCAAGATAACACAACTATGTCTAGCAATGCCTCATCCCCCCACAAAAAAATTGACTCTCCAGTGGCATCTATCCCTACGCCTTTAGAATTTTCCCAAGAACCTTCCATATTGGCCTCATCAAACAATACACCCAAGGATGAAATTATCCAAGGGCTATCCATAATTGATTGCCAAGATAATCCAATTCATGATGCACATCCTTGTCATGTTTCAGAAATACAAGACCCAATGCCACCATGCACTTTATTGCCATTACCTATTTTAGAGGACCCCATTTGAAGTCCCTCTTCCTCATGTTAAAGCATTGATTCCTTGCCAGAATCCATCACAAATGTTTAAAGTGCATTTCCTTCTGCCAAAACATTGACCCCTTGTCAGAATCCCCCATGCATATCCAAAGTCCAACCTCATGTCAAGAGGATAATTTGGAGCACGAAGAAATGAGTCCTAAAGAAAATCAAGATCAAGATCCTGAAACCTTATCATCCCATCCAATTGTTGACCAAGATCCCATTTCCCCAAACACTCGCAATGATTCACTTATTCCTGTCAATTCTATCCAAGAACAAAATGTCCTTTCAAATCCCATTGACATTCCACTTCCTAAGAAAGATCAAGATATCCCTTCCATCCTTTCCGATGATCCCATTGAAAGTTAAGAGCAAAGCACCTTTAAAGAGGATTCCAATGATCTTCCTCCTTGTCAAGATCAAATTATTCCTTTAAATCCTCCACAAGATCCTTTTGTTCCTCCATCTCCTTGTCTTAATGCTCCATATACACTCCAAGATCTCATTTCTTTTGATGATCCCATTATTTCTCCCATTCCATCTCTTGAAGAGCCTATCATTGATCCATGTCCACTACACAATCCTAATCCCCCTCATGATTCTAACGTGTCAGTGCAAGATGTTCATGAGCCCTCGACATGCATAATGGGTTCTTCCACTTGGTCCAATCTGATCCACTTCATGATCTCATTATTTCTCTCATATCATATCCACCTCATAATGGACTCGTGTCTTCTTCCCAAAGAAAAGAGTATCCTACAAGTCAAAATATTCATGAAGGCAAAGGAGTAGATCTCCATAAGAAATAACCCCTTCATGTTAAAGAAGATCTTAAGGGTCATGTCTACACAACTCACTCTCAAGACATTGGTATCCCTCTATCAAAATCAAAACATACACCTTCCCCACCATACTTTCCATCCATCTTAGGTCCTTATATCCCTTCGTCCTGTATGCAAGGTCAACAAAGGAACATATATTTGAGTAACTTTCATCCATGCAAAAGACCTCCATTTCATTCCTATCCATCCATGCATTCCTTTCCCCCTCCAAGCAATTTGGATGCCAAGTATAAATGTCATAAGTCTAGCAATCCACATGTATTCAAGGATCAACATGTCCAATATAATCGACATGTCAAAATAAAGAACAAATTGATCTATAAAGAAAAAGAAATATCCAACAGGCCACAAAGGCCCACTGAGCAAAATAAAGCAAAGTCAAAATATATATGGGTTCCTAAATCCCTTGTGTTAGCAATGCACTCCAAGGAACCACAAAAGAATGAAAAATCAAAAACCATGTGGATCCCTAAGCGGCTCCTTGAAGCACAAAAGCCTAAAGAAACATCCAACTTGGCATCCAAAGTTGTTATTCCTCCATCCAACCCTCTCAAATTTGTTCCTCCATCACCTTCTTCATCCATTTTGGGCCCTTATGTACCAAAATCCCAAGTTATTCCTCCATCCAAATCTCACAATCTGAGATCCATTTTTCCTCCATCAATTCACCACCTGTCAATGTGTGTTCCAATGTTGATCTTGCCTTCATTTCCATCTAGTGAAGCCCAATTCTTCCAATCCTTTGCATAAATCCTTGCATTAGTTTCATCTTATTTTCCATGTCCTTATCCTACCAACGTCTTTGAGCATACTTTTAAAGGTCATGGTCCTTTTTTTCAAGGCTACTATCCAAACAAATAGACGCTTGAGTCCTTCTTCCATCCCCTATCATGTGTCCATCTTCTATTGAAAAAGTCAAAATACAAAAAAAAGAAAAAAAAAAAGACAAAAGCAAAAAATAAAGCAAAAATAATTCATCCATTGGTGAAAACCTGGCAAACAGGCGCCTTGGGCAAGTACCGTGATGAAAACCTGGCAAACAGGTGTCATGCGTAATCTATGAACTTCTTGCATACCGTACTTGGGGACAGGTTTTATCCTTGTGTCCTTCATTGTTTCATTATCCTATCGAACCCCTGTCATTACCCTTCATATCCTATTGTCCCTCATGTCCATATCCCCTTTTCCACCTTTGATCTTGACAAGGTTGAGGATCATCATGAGCATCATGCATCTTGTTTGTAGCTTTTAGTCCATCATAGCTTTTGGTCTTTATCCATTTTCTTATTACAACCTTTCATCCATATTCCCTGTCTTATTGCAACTTTCTACCACTATCCTTTAGCCTATCCCAACCTTCAGTCCATGTCCCTTATCCATTCTTGGTCTTTCTTATCCTATCCATATCTTATCACTATCCATACACTCTTTTTCATTCCTTGATCTTGATCTGACATAAGGACGCAAAATTTAAACATGGTTTCAAAAACCTCTTGACATGTCCCTCATGCCATGTTCCTGCTTTACATTGTCATATCCAATCTCTTGTCCCATGATGCAATAGCCCTTGAAAATTGCATCCATATTGTCTCCATGATAAAACACCTTTGTCTTCCCTCTATCCACCAACATTTCAGAAAGCCTATTTATTCACCTGTCATATTCCTTGCCTTGATAGACATTAGGGGCAAAATCATAAAAATCATAAAATGTCCTGAAATAATCATAAAAAATCAAATAATGTCTTGAAATCCCTAAAAAATCAAATAATGTCCTGAAAAAATCCCTAAAAATCATATAATGTCATGAAAAAATCCCTAAAAATCATATAATGTCCTGAAAAAAATCCCTTAAAAGTCAAATAAAGTCCTGAAAAATGAACAAAATTTTTTTTTGTAAAAAACTCGAAATTCCTACAAAGTGAAAAACATCAAAATCCAAAAAGAATTTCTTTGGTATTTTGCATTTTGTCAATAAATGGTACCCTCTGTGCATAGACAGATCGCTAAGCATACATCCAACGACAAACAATCAAACATTGTGCTTTAATGAAATCATGCATTAATAGATGAAATTTTCAATCAAACCAGGCATTCAAACTGATCAAAATTGGCATGTCAATCACTCAACATCATTATCATTGGTCCTTGTCAACATTATGATGGGTCTTATATAGGGTGTGGTATACTTGAAACTAGACTGTGTCCTATCTTAGACAGGGTACCGCATTCCCTAAAACTAGACAGCATGATCATTCTTGTTTTCCACTTTTGACAATGACGATCAGACTGTTTGTTTGACTTGGTTGAATTTGTGCATCTTATCTTTTTATTGATTTATCTTTGGCTTCGATCATGTTCCTATGTTGCTCGATGATGTCACTGAGTGATTTAGAGTGACCGGGATGGTTCATGGTCCCTTTCCTTTTTTGTTGTGTTTTCTATTTGTGGAATGTTTGTCACAAACTGGGGCAACTATATCATTGGGTGTCTGTGATAAGTACGTTTGCTTTGTGAACACTGCACATACCTTGACCCTTGATGTATGCACCCTAGGATGCTTCACTCATTCCTTATGTGTGATGTGTCTATCTTTTGCAAAAGGGGTTGTGTTCCAGCTCTGCCCTTCAATGCCATGATGCTTTGCATCCGCTTTGGTACATTAAATAAAGGTTCTCACCTACTTATGTGCATTTGTGAAAGCAATTTTTCCTTCATCTCTAAATGTCCTCTGTCTAATTTCTTCTTACTAACATTTCTTCCATCAGTCTGGTCACAGTCTTTTGCGCCTTCCACTGCTTGTCCTTTGTGCATCCGACCTTCGATTTTTGATCCGTTCGAACCTATTGTCTTTTGTCATTCTTATTGATCACTTGACATCTTTTCTAGATTTTTTCGGCCAATTCCTTGAGGGGGCATGCATATGTTATTGTTACTTTCTGGGGCATTTTCATTATTGTTCTTCAAAACAACGCTTAGAATTGCATTGTCTCAAAGAGGGACAAAATGTAGACGTCTAAAAATGGTCAACGCTTGTGGAGTCATACTTTAACATTTGCGCATTGCCTTATTTTAGGGTTCTTGCATTGCATTAACATTTCTTCTATGTTGTGCACTTGGTCTTTATCATTTGCAAGCATCGAGTCCTTCTTCTACATTCCTCATTTTCATCGCTTTCAAATTAGGTCTTGTCCTTGTCAATCTTGTCAATTTGGATCGATTAGTCATTGTTCCTCGTCAATTGGCACCTATCAATTTGATCTCCTTATCAATCTTGGTCAATTTGTCATTGATTTTTGTCAACCAATCTCAATCATTTATCAACATTGGTCCTTTGTTAATCAGAATCATGATTGAACCTACATTAATTTCTTGTTGTCTTGACCTAATTCCTTGTCCTCTTATTTCTAGGGTTTTATGATTTATTCATTTAATCCTTTTCTTCTTCTTTATGGGTTAAATAAATCTATTTATTTAGTCCTAGGTCTCTTTCATGAATTAATTAATGGATGAAAACCTATTAATCAATTCACCTAATTTCTATTTCATCTTTTCCCTCAATTTTCTAATTTTCTAATTTCTTCTAATTTCTAATTTCTATTTCTATTTCAATCTTGTCATAATTTGTCATGCATTTTGCATAGCAACTTGTCATAATTTGTCATACTCTTTGCATAGCAAATTGTCATTTGTCATAATGTTGCCATTCTTGATTTGAATTTCCTTTCAAATCTCTTCATGCTAATCTTGTCCTCTCTCCAATTTGTCTATAAATTGGATGATTTTCTTCAATGAAAGAATCAATCAATCAATCGATCAATCGATCAATCAATTACATTTTTGAGTAGCCTTATGCTGCGAATTTCATCTCTCAACAACTTGCTTTCTAATTGCATTTTGCACTTGTAGGTGAGATCAACATCAAATTTGAAGGTGAAAGAAGAATAATGGAGCCACATGAAGGAGATATCTGCGTCGGTTTGCTTCGGTTTCATGCAATTTGAATATCTTCTCTTTATGTCTTCATTGATTGGATTAGGATTGCTTTCATTGCAGTTTTAGATTTTGTGATTGTCCTAATTTGTATTTTTTTGATGTTTTCCCAATTTCCTGATCTATAGTATGTATCGATATGTTGTCCATTTGGTAGAATTGATTATGTGTTGCATTGATGTTTTGTCATTGATGCCAACACTAGTTGTTTGGATGCTTTACCGGCACCCTTCTAGTCCTAGTAGGTTGAGTGGTTTTTGGTTAACTTGGATCTGGCATGATCTGGTAGGCTCTAGTATAGTCTGGTGATGGAATTGGCTTATTCATAATACTCATACTCATATTTGGTCAGCTCATTTTGGTTTGGTGATTGGATGCTATCCTGCTTGCTTAGAAGATTGGTTTCTAGTTCCAGCAAGGGTTTCACCGACAAAGCTTTTGATGGAGATCTTTGATGAATTGCATAAGTGGTGTTGGTGCAGCTTCTAGTGGAGTTTCGGGATGATGTTGGTGATCATGTTCGAGACTTGGCGGCTGGAGATCATTGTTGTAACGTATGGACCTATACTTGGTCTTGGTTGATCTAGGTTATGGACCAAATTTAATGAAACGTGTGGATAGAACCTATGGATGTATTTCTGGGATGTCTTATGTGTTGATATTATTTGTTTGGTCTAACACCAACATGGTTTGTAATTATGTAATTGGTTTATTGTCTGGTGGCTGACTTGATTGTTTATGGTCGAGGGTTTGTATATATAGATGTAATATCTCATTGTAGATCATCATGGTTAATGTAAGAGGTCATGGTCAAGGAATGTAATGTGCGAATAATGTAATATTGTTCAGGAAAAGGAGTTGGTAGATCATTGGAGATTGAATTGGGTTTATGTAAGAGGATTTAGTCCTCCGGTATTGAGCTTAATCAGAACTATACTCAGGCATAGGAGATGCTATCTTTTGCAATTCAACACTTCTCTAGATTGTAGTCTAGATTTATATGTAGTCAGTGAGGCTCCTTTTGTGATGATCATTACACTCTACGTTGTTGGCCTTCTCGGAGGTGCAGAGCCCTCAATTGTAATTCACATACTTATTGCATAAGTATTATCTGACTGTGGGTAGGCTTCCCACCATGTTTTTTCCCTTTATCAGGTTTTCCACGTATAAATCTTGGTGTTATGTGGATGGCTTTTATTTTGTGATCTTATTGTTTATGCTTAATTCGTTTATCTTCTATTCTGGTATTAATGTTTTCGGTTTCAGTATTAAAGTTTAAATTGCTAAATCTGTGACAACTGATTCACCCCCCCTCTCTGTTGTCTTCCAGTTATTTGAACTATCTAACAATTGGTATCAGATATTTGGTCCTCTATACAAAAAGCTTAACCGCTTGAGGAAGATCCTATGGCAACTAACTGTAGATAGGAATCTGGAAATCATCAAAGCAACATAAACATTAGCCTAGTTCAATCACAAAAAACTAAATTGTAGTGATAATCCTAAAGACATCCAATGAAAACATGAAAACAAGACATTCAATATGAAATCTAAGCAAACCAAATGCAGATGTCTCCTTCATGTGGCTCCATTGTCCTTCTTTCTCCTTCAAATTGCTTTGTTTTGTGGATCTCACCTTCAAGTGCATAAACCTAATGTGAAAGCAAGATTGACAAGATAAGATGATAGCATAAGGGTACTAGAAGCGTGATTGATTCAACCTTTTGATTGAAGAAATTCATCCAATTTATAGATAAATTGGAGAAAAGATCAGATTAGCATGAAAGTGATTCAAATGGAAATTCAAATCAAGAATAGCAAAATTATGACAAGTGTATGACAAATTGCTATGCAAGGATTTATGACAATTTATGACAATTTATGACAAATTGCTATGCAAGGATTTATGACAAGATTTTGAAATAGAAATAGACATTAGAAGCAATTAGAAAATTAGGTTAGAAATGATGACTTGGAATTTAGGAAATTGATGAAAATTAGGTAAATTAATTAATAATTTTTCATTCATTAATTAATTTACAAAAATAGGAGGAATTAATTAGCCAATTAAATAAACATTTAACTATGACAAGAAGACTTAGGATAAATAAATAAATCATTTATCCTAAAGAGAAAATGACAAACAAGGTTAAATGAATAAATCATGAAACTATAGAAGATAAATTAGAAATGCAAGGACGACAATTAGGTGTAAAGCGGAAAAATCGCGATCGAACCCTAGTTGCTCTCCCCTCTTCCAACTCCAAGGAGAGAGAAGGGAGGTTCGCTAGGATTCGATGGTTTTCACTTAGGGGGGAGACTTTACATTCAAAAGAGGGGTTGAAACCCACAAGATCCAATCCCACGCAATGCAAGATTGGATGCTAAATGAGTTTCAAGGGTTAAGACAGCAAGGCTACCCTCTTTTGTAAAGAATGTGCATAGGAGAATTAAGCTAGGAATGCATAGAAAGTGACAAAGATTCGCTTATAAACTGAGATAGGAATACAGTATGAAGCTGCGGACCTGGAATTAGCAGTAAAATGTCGATACGACGCTGTCCTACAAATTTGAGCAAAAGTTGTCGGGACAATGGCGCCCGGCGCCACGGTCCTCCGAAAAATCCGCGAAACGAAGGGGGATCTGTTCGTCTCTGCACAAGGATCCCAGATCTTCGATCTCAGCCGCATACCTGCAACCTACACACAGAAAAGCGAAGATGATTGGGGGGTTAGGGATTAGGGGTTTGCCTTTAGGTCAAACCCCGATTTTGGAATTAACCAAGAAATGAGCAAGAGCTGTAAATGTAAATGACTGTAAAAACAAGTACTAATACCTTGTTCTAAGGATGTTTGTATCCTTATGTGCAAAGGTTTAGATGTTGTATGTTGTATGTTGTAATAGTATGCAGTAAGTGATCTCCTCTTCAATGGTTGAATCCTTGTCTTGAATGCAACACTTAGCCTTGAATGGAGACTTGGAATGAATGCTTGAATGCTTGAATGCTTGAGTATAGTTTCCACGCCTTTTTCATCATGTATCTCTTTCATATCTCAAATGAGAGAGAAAAATGTAGTTTATATACTTGTCAATTAGGGCTGATAGACTAATTTTCCCGACCTTAGGCCGACCAGGAAAGTTAATTTCCAAATTGCAAACAAAAAGACCCGAGACCCCTTAGGAGACCGGGCCCAAAACAGGACCCAAGGACCAGGGCGCTGGGCGCCATGGTCCTGGGGACCAGGGCACTGGGCGCCCTGGTCCTGAGGGACCAGGGCGCTAGGCGCTCTGGTCCCACCTCCCAGGACATCAAGGTGCAAGGAGGTTCAGGCCAGGGTACTTGAAAAATGCAGTTTTTGGTGTCGTGAGCAAGCTTCGGGGTCTCCATTCAGGTTTCGTGTTGCGTCGCCATCATGAAGACCGAAATGCAGTTGAAATTGCAAGTGTCGCAATTTTAGGACGCTACATTTAGCCCCCACTTTAGCGGGAGTATGTATGCTCATACTTCCAGTAAAGTACAAGGAAACAACATTGAAAAACTTTCACCACGTCAAGGAAGCAAGACACACCAAGCCCCCAGTGGACTAAGGATCTTATGACTTCGATTGACAAAGTAAAAGGGAAGATCACGAAGGAGAACCATGACTGTCAGTAGTAAGGTTCCCTCACTATGAGTCATGCAAGAAAGATATCAAGAATTTTCAAGGCAAAACTAAATTTGCCAAGAAATTCTCAAGTATCTTGAAAAGATATGAACGGGATGTATGCCCCCCTATGTTAAAGTGATCGCACACGCCTCACCGGGGGTGATTGTTTTAACGTAGTGATACACATAAGAATGAGAAAGGAAAGGAGCACGTTATCGCAAGGATTTAGCCCCCAAGTGTGAAATAAGCCCAAGGATAATAGACACAAAACACAAAGCACGAGGTGACTTCGCTTTCCTTGGGGTCAGTATGCTGTATGATAAGTCATGTATATATCATATGTATGTATGCATAATTGTTCTTCATTCCCCAATCAAGGAAGGTCACCTAGAAGAAGGGAACACATGTGTCTTTTGAGTCAATATGAGAGAGATCGAGAGATCTCAATGCTTTGCATCGTCCTCAAGTAGACAACACTAAGGACAACAAATAGAAGAATGAGAATAACATATAGAAGAAGTAACACAAGAGAGGAGGAGAGAATCTGCTATGCTAATGTAACTAGTCTAGCACGTCATCTACCCCCCGATCTTGCTGATCAATGTTTCGGGAAGGTAGGGAACATGCTAGAGGAGGAACATTCAACACAGCAGATGGAGCTATCACAAGATCCAAACAAGGGCTATGTTCATGTTCCGAGCCACATTGTTCTTGTCTAGGAGCTAGGATAAGTGCTTTAGAAAATTCATTAGATAAATGGTTATCAACATCAACAAGTTCATATTCACTATCAGAAGCAAGAGAAGTAATATTTTCATCATGAATAACATTTTCATCTATATCATCATCAAGATTTATAAAAATAGGATCTTTAACTCGCACAGGATCAAGACCATCATGCATCTTATGTTTAGGAGATTTAGGCTCAATGTCCGGCTGAGGAGAAAATGTAATAATGCTCGTTGAAGGTGTTTTTGGAGATGGCAAAGTTTGAGAAGCAGCTGCTTGAGCCCTAAGATGACGCTTTCGTCGGCGTTCTCGTGCAGAACGATTTCGTCTAGTCTTAGTAGGAAGTGAAGAAGATTGAGGAGGAGGAATGTTCTCATCCCTATCACTTGGGTGTTTAGGTTGTGGTCTCTTAGGCTGAATAATAGGAGAAGAAGAAGGTCTCTTCTCTCTATAAAAGGAAGGAGGAGGAACTGCTCCATATAAAGGAGGAATTTTTGGTTTAGGAAGGAGACCAAGTCCATCATGACGAGGAGGAATAGGTCTACTTTTGGGAAGTTTATTAGATATAGACATAGTCACATCCATAGGGATGGGTTGGGAATCTTCTTGAGGAAAGACATTAGTTTTATCTTTCAAAGGAAGAACTTCCTTCTCAAGAATGATAGGAATGTCAAGTTTAGGTGTTCTAGGTTCACTTAAAGATAGGATCATATCTGTTTTCCACTTTTGATAAGATTTGAAAAGATGATCACTTTGCGGAGGAAGGGATTGGAATTGTTTAGGCCAAAAGTAATCAAGAGGAACACTAGAGGTTCTTTCAGCTGGTTTAAAGAGGCTATGATTGACAGTAACAATTTCACCATTATGGGGAAATTTCAAACACTTATGAATAGGAGAAGCAATAGCTTTCATGGAAGATAGCCAAGGATAGCCAAGCTTCACACGAAATTGTTCGGATGAAGGAATAATAGCAAAGTTCACATCAAGGGATTTGTTATAGACCTCAATAGGCAATGTAATAGAACCAATTGCAGGAGAAGAAAATGCATCAAATAGTTTCACAATCACATCTGTTTTGTCATAAATCACTTGATTCAATTGCAAAGTAAAAAGAAATTCTTCAGTAATAACATTAACCATGCACGAAGGATCAATAAGCACTCCATAGCAAGGTGTATTCTTGACTTTTGCAACTATGTATAAAGGACCATCAGGTGCCCTAATGGTTTCATTGGAATCAAATGTGATGGAAGGTTCTTTAGGGTTTTCTTGCTACTCTACAAAGTTAATCACATTTGGAGTCATAGACACAAGACCATCAGATGAAAGAGAGGAATCGTTAGTCTCAACCGCATTAGAGGTATGAGAAGGTAATGGATCAGTGAAAATCTGAAGATTTTGATGTAAGATTGATTTGATATCAATTCGATCATGATTTTGAATTGATAAATGCTTTGATTGATAAATGCATCAATTAACGAGGAACAATGACTAATTGATCCAAATTGACATGATTGAGAAGGAGGATGATCGATGACAAATCGATCGCAAGTCGACAAGATTGAAAATGACAACGATCAATGACAAATCGATTGCAAAATGACAAGATTGATAAGAGGACAATGATCGATGACCAATCGATCACAAAATGACAAGATTGAAAAGAGGACAACGATCGATGAGAAATCGATCGCAAAATGACAAGATTGAAAAGAGGACAAAACCCTAATTAGGATTGACGATGTCCAAAATGATGACAAATGAGCACGCACATTGATGCGACAGGATAAGATCGACCAAAATCATGACTAAAGATTGTTGTCGACAAGACCAAATTTGAGAGCGAGATAAATGAAGAATGCAGAAGAAGGACTCGATGCTCACAAATGATAAAAACCAAGTGTGTGACATAGGAGAAATGTTAATACGATGCAAAAACCCTAAAATAAGGCAATGCGCAAATGTTAAAGTATGATTCCGCAAGCATTGACCATTTTTAGACGTCTACATTTTGCCCCTCTTTGAGACAATGCAATTTTAAGCATTGTTTCAAAGAACAATAATGAAAATGCCCCAGACACTGACAATGACATATACATGCCCCCTCGAGGAATTGGCCGGAAACATCTAGAAAAGAGGCCAATTGATCGATAAGAATGATAGAAAATGATAGGAGAAAACGGACTGAAAATCGGAGATCGGATGCACGAATGACAAGAAATTGAAGGTGCAAAAGACCACAACCAGCATAAGATGGAGAGAGAGCACGTCCATCTATGCACTGACAAAGATCTATAAATGAGACAAAGAGAGTGAAAAGAGCTCATTTGCACTAGCCAAAGAGGAGGATTTGTTGCTCTGGAAAAGGACACTTGCAGAGAGATGGCAAACATTCCAATGGCAGATCACCTCGGGGAATGTGTATGCACCTATAGATGACTGGATGACGCGGGAGCAACGGTATGTATCTCAAAAACCCATATTGTCAATTTCATGAATTTGACTTGCTTGCGGGACATTGTGGGGCCCACAGGGAATGTAGAAAGTGAATTTTGCGCCTGTGTGAGTGCATCCTGTGCTTGTGTAGGGTATCTTGCACTTGTGTAGGGTACACAGGTGCAAGTTGATGCAACACATATGCAGGATACAACACACAGGTGCAGTTATGCCCTGGGAACTCAATTTTGGTCAAAAACAACATGCGAATGATCCAAAAAGGGGGGATAAGGGTAGGATAGGTCAAAATAGATTAGAAACACCCTGATTTGGAAATGGAACAAGGAAAGGCAGCCCATAGGAGCAAACCCTAAAACTAACAAAATGTGCCCCAATTGTGATGCAGAGTCGACAGTATCCCTTGTTTACGCGAGAGAACCGACCTGACTTCTTCATGTTATGACACAGACTCAGGAGCACGGATAGAGACACACTAGCAGGACTTGGATTATACTACATCGCATTCATGCCTGAGATTAGGGCAAACATAAGACTACTTACCGCATTGGCAGAGCAATGGCATTTTTAGACTTCCTCATTCCATCTGGCGACTGGAGAGGTGACTGTGACACTAGAGGATGTATGGCATATCCTCCGCATTCTGATTCATGGGGAGATGATAGAGTATGACCCAGTGATAGGGAGAGACGCTTTGTGTAGATTATTTGAGTGCGATGCAGATGATCTAGATATCGTAGAGAGGGAGATTGGCTGAGAGACCATGGCATCAGAGTACGATCGATGATATGTGGTGATAGCAGTGGTGATAGCATGCCTACTAGAAGGGGACAAACGAGGACATGGATTCCCTATTGGATGGGGAAGAGTACTAGAGTAGATGGCAACAAAGGGGACGGTGTACGCATGGGGACCATGTGTGCTGGCTATGCTATATTTTCAGTTGCATCAGATAGCATATCAGGGAGTGCAGACTTTGAGCTGTGGAGTCACACTGTTACAGGTATGGGCATCTGAGCATATAGCCATATGTCGACTGATTGCAGAGAGATAGGTAGTACCACACCCCATATGTGTACTACTATGGGGGAGCACTGAGACAGGGTCCTTTTGGATACATACTATATTGGCGACATGAGCTAGACAGATTGAGAGAGTTCACATGGAGGCCATATTGTGATTGCTTTGGATGGTCAGATGATAGTGATGAGCTATCGTATTGCAGACAGGAGAGATACCTAATTGGGCGACCAGTGAATTGCCAGAGAGTGATTGAGATGTACCTGTCGAAGAGAGTCAGATGATAATTTGGAGAGAGACAGGATGTACCGAGATGGACTGCACACTTTGCCCGATCTCATAGAGAGACGGGTCAGTGGGGGAGGATGATTCAGCCACACATAGCATATGCTGACTTCACACAGCTATAGCAGAGATAGTACGATTGGAGATCAGATGTGGTGGACGTCAGGACGATAGAGGAGTATGAGCGATGGTTTGCACAATGACGGCCAGTGCCATTGATAGATCCTGATATTCCAGTACCGAGGAGACAGGAGGACTTCCCACTCACTGGAGAGGAGGAGGGAGATGATGAGGATAGGGATGAGGATGAGGAAGAATAGGATGAGGGGGATGATGAGGACATAGATGATGAGGGGGATGACAATTATGAGCTAGATTCAGCCGATCAGGAGGCATTGCAGGATATACCCATAGAGCCAGAGACAGCTAGAATAGAGGAGATGGAGATGTGCAGGGCTACCATAGCGAGTCAGCATGATCACATTGCGACATTAGAGAGATAGAATGGCATCTTGAGGATAGAGCATGATCAGTTCAGAGCAGAGATAGCCAGATTGACAGCGGCTCGAGATACAACAATAGCCCAGGCACAGCGAGAAGGGCAAAGAGTCACTAAGTATATTGGGTCAATTAGGGATGCCAGTTCATGTGAGATGGCACAGATGTTGGTAGAGGCCGGAGAGGAGATACGCCATTGGAGGACACTATATGAGAGTGCAGTGCCACCATAATAGAGAGCATCATAATATCGGTCACGATCGAGGACAGAGAGCAAGGCACGCTCTCGAAGGTCAGTGTGCAACATGGGGGTGAGTGGACCTATGAGACCACCACATCCAGGACCAGGAGGGACATCATCCGTGAGACATGGCAGGGATGAGGAGGACAGAGGGAGCACCCAGTGACAGAGGCACATGCTCCTTAGGACAGAGACAGATGTAGTTTGACATTATGTAGTCAGCCTGCGGGCCATACTAAGGATAGACAGTCCAATTTTGTACTCCGATATTATTTTGATATATGATATGATATGCATCGATATGATGGGATGCAATGTGTTATGACTTATGGTTATTTTCCATGTATGGATGGCTTATGCACTATTTATGTACCATTGTAGAACATGTATGGATATATTTTTTTATGTGTTTTTGATACATTTATAATATGAAATGGATAAATGCTTGATGTGATGCTTGATGTGATGTTTGATATAATGCAAATGTACTAACCAATGAATGTAGGATGCAGCATATGTGTTTGGGGAAATCAGAGCACTAGACCGAACTGACTATCCGAACTGATGGAAGAAATGTGAGTAAGATGAGACAGAGGACAGTTAGCGATGAAGAAAAACTTGCTTTCAGTAATGCACTTTGTAGGTGAGAACCTTTATTTAATGTAGCAAAACGGACGCATAGCATCATGGCATTGAAGGCCAGAGCTGAAATGCAACCCTTTTTGCAAAAGACAGACACATCGCACACAAGGAATGAGTGAAGCATCCTAGGGTGCATACATCAAGGGTCGAGGTATGTGCGGCATTCACAAAGAGAACGTACTTATCACAGACACCCAATGATATAGTTGCCCCAATTTGTGACAAACATTCCACAAATAGCAATCACAACAAAAAAGAAAGGGACCATGAACCATCCTGGTCACTCTAAATCACTTAGTGACATCATCGAGCAACATAGGAACATGATCAAAAATAAATCAATAAGATGATAAGACTAGCTAATTACAACAAGTCAAACAAACATCTTGATCTTCATTGTCAAAAGTTGAAAGTGTTGATAGGACGGTCATGTTGTCTGGTTTCAGGACATGCGGTACCCCATCTAAGACAAGACACAGTCTGGTTTCAAGTATACCACACCTTGTATAAGACCCATGATAATGGTGACAAGGACAAATGATTTTGAGTTTGATTGATATGACAATTTTGATTAGTTTGAATGTCTGGTTTGATTGAAAAAGTTCATCTGTTAATGCATGATTCCATTAAAGCACAATGTGTGATTGCATGTCGTTGGAGGTATGCTCAGTGATCTGTCTATACACAAAGGAATCATTTATTGCAAAATGCATGTTTTTGGATTTATTTCAGGACATTTTTTTTATTTTTTTTGGATTATTTCAGGACATTTTTCAATTTTTATGATTTTTCCAAGACATTTTTCAATTTTTATGATTTTTTCAAGACATTTTTCAGTTTTTTTTAGATTATTTCAGGACATTTTCAATTTTTTTGGATTATTTCAGGACATTATTTGATTTTTAGGGATTTTTTCAGGACATTATTTTATTTTTAGGGATTTTTTCAGGACATTATTCAATTTTTAAAGTTCCAGTGATTGATCATGACAAGGGGAACGCACCCAATGCACATTGGAAAGACATATGTAGACCAGGACTGAAACATATGCACAAGAAATCGGAGTATGCAAGACAATGATGTTGACCAATCACAGGCCTGGAACAGAACATTGGGTCAGGACAAAGATAGACCTGATAAACCTGCAGAAAGACAACATAGCTAGAGGTCGTGACAGATGACGGAGCATTGATCTCGTTACACATGGCGCCTGATTGCCAGGTTTTCACCATGGTACTTTCCCAAAGCGCCTGTTTGCCAGGTTTTCACTAGAGGGCGAATTATTCTTCTTTACTTTTTTGATCTTTTCTTCTTCTTTTTTTTTTTTCTTTTTTCTTTTTTTTTCTTTTTTTATTTTTTTGTATTTTTTTCAGGATCATATTTGAAAAAGTGCTGATAGAAAATTATGCCCAATACTTGCAAAGGTGCATGCTATTTATAGGATCTGATAAAGGTTCACCTTCTGGGGTGGCAAGCTGATATGCCCCCAAGCCATAGGTTGCAGTCACTATGAAAGGTCCAACCCAATTAGGTTCAAACTTGCCTTTGATGACATCAGTAGATTGTGCATTCTTGGGGTTTGCCTTTAAAACCAGATCTCCCACTTTGAAGTGTTGCCCTTTGACCTTCTTATTATAAGAGCGACGAAGACAATTTTGATATGCTTGCAAATGTGTCTGAGCTGTCTGACACTTCTCATCTAACATCTCAAGCTGATGCAACCGAGAGACTCTGTGCGTTTCATCATCAATTAGATGTTGCAAGGAAACATGCAAAGAAGGAATCTCCACTTCCAAGGGTAAAATGGCTTCCGCACCATATACAAAAGAATAAGGTCTTGCTCCAGTAGGTGTGCGGATAGAAGTGCGATAAGCCCATAGTGCTGGATTCAACTGTACATGCCAATCTTGACCAGCGTCATTGACAACCTTTTTCAGGATCTTGATAATGGTTTTATTTGATGCTTTGACTTGACCATTACCCTGTGGATAGTATGGACTGGAGAAACGGTGTTGGATATGAAACTTTTCACAGAGTTCCTTGACATCTTTATTCTTGAAGGGATGGCCATTATCAGTGACTATGGCAAGGGGAACCCCATATCGGCATATGATATAATTTAGTAGGAATTTTGAAATTTGCACACCAGTGATATAGGTCATGGGAATAGCCTCGATCCATTTTGTAAAGTACTCTGTGGCTGTAATGATGAACTTGTGTCCATTTGCAGATGTTGGGTGAATCTTGCCAATAAGATCCAATCCCCATTGAGAAAAAGGCCACGAAGATATGACAAAATGAAGCTCTTGGGCTGGCGCATGAATATAATTTCCATGGATCTGGCATTTGTAGCATTTCTTAACAAAATCATGAACATCCTTTTCTAGAGTGGGCCAATAATACCTAGCACGAATCAACTTTTTGGTTAAGCTCAGACCATTGAAATGGCCCCCACATATACCATCATGAACCTCGTGTAAAGCCATTTGTGCTTCATTAGAATCCAAACACCTGAGGAGGGTATGGTCAAAGGAACGCTGGTAAAGGGTGTCGGCAATGATGACATATTTGGTCGTCTGTTGGATAAAGGCTCGACATTGGTTAGTGGAAAGGTTAGGTGGTAAGGTTTGGGATTTCAAATATTGATAGACGTCATTGTACCATGGGGAGTTAGGGCCAACAAGAACACACATCACATCTGCTGTCAGAATTTCAAAAGAAGGGACAAGCAACTGTTCGACCAAAAATTCACATTCGTCCATATTGTGGGGCATATTCAACATGGAAGCAATCATAGCCATCACATCTGCTGACTTGTTTTGAATTCTTGGAACTTGACTGAAATGGATAGCCGTGAATTTTGTCTTGAAGAAATCTACCATATGCTTGTAGGGAATAAGCTTTTCATCTTTTGTTTCATAGTCATCATTCACTTGACGGATGACTAACTGAGAATCTCCATAGACTTGTAAATGTGTGATGTTCTAGTGGACCGCTACTCGGAGTCCTATGACTAGTGCTTCATACTCTGCAATGTTACTGGTACAATGAAAAGTTATTCTATAGGACTTGGGAATAGCATCACCTTGAGGGGTGACAAACAATATGCCTGCTCCGGATCCAAACTTGGTATGGGATCCATCAAAGTATAACTTCCATTCATTAGAAGATGTAAGAGCAAAGACTAATTCATCCAAAAAATCAGTCAACATGGGATGATCATCATAAATAGGAGCCTCTGCAAGTTGATCCGCTATGACTTGTCCTTTTATTGCCTTTCACTCCATATACTCAATATCAAATTCACTGAGGATCATAACCCACTTTGCTAGGCGACCCGTCAAAGCTGCTCTACTAAGCAAGTATTTCAAGGGATCAATTTTTGCAACCAGCAATGTCTGGTGATTTAACATATAGTGTTAGAGTTTCTGTGTGGCAAAGACCACTGCTAAGCATGCCCATTCAATAGTTGAATAATTCAGCTCATAGCCTACTAGTGTTCGGCTGATATAATAAATAGCTCGCTCTCATCCTGTTGGGCCAAGGGAACTCCTAGTGTCGTTTCAGTTGCAGAAATATACAATATAAATGGCTTTCCTTCTATAGGAGGCATTAGAATAGGTGGCGACAACAAATAGTCCTTAAGAGTTTGAAAGGCTGATTGACATTGCTCAATCCATTTAAAAACGACTCCTTTATGCAATAGATGCTGGAATGGATGACATTTGTCTACCAATTGAGCTATAAACCGGCGGATGGACTGTAACTTTCCTTGCAGACTTCTTAGCTGACAGAGATTAGAAGGAGGAGGCATGTCCATTATTGCTTTAACCTTGGCAGGGTCAACTTCGATGCCTCGATGAGAAACAATTTACCCTAGTAATTTACCGGCTGTGACACCAAAGACACACTTCTTTGGATTGAGTCTAAGCTTATAAGTTTCCATTCGGTCAAAGATTGGGCCAAGGATAGCTAGATGACTATCTCTTGTGACAGATTTGCGTAATAAGTCATCAACATAGTCCTCCATCAAAGTATGCATGAAATCATGGAAAATTGTCATCATAGCTCTTTGATATGTTGCTCCAGCATTTTTAAGACCAAAGGGCATCACATTCCAATAGTAGGTACCCCAAGCACAAGTGAATGCTGTCTTATGTTGATCTTCAGGAGCAATGCAAATTTGGTTATAGCCAGAGAAACCATCCATCAATGAGAGCATCTCATATCTAGCAGTCATGTTAACTATGATGTCGATATTTGGTAGTGGAAAATCATCTTTATGGCATGCTTTATTAAGATCCCTAAAATCCGTACAAATTCTGATGCCCCCAGTTACCTTGCTAACTGGTACCAAATTGGAAATCTAGTCTACATAATCAATGGGTTTGATAAAGCCCACATCTAGTAATTTTTTTAATTCTACCTTGACCAAGAGAGCCACCTGAGGATGCATCTTTCTGAGTTTCTGTTTGACAGGCTTAGCGTCTGATTTTAATGGCAAGTGATGGAGGACTAATTCTGGATCAAGGTCGGGCATATCTGCATAGGACCATGCAAAGTTGATCTTCTTCTCAAGAAAGAAATTGACAAAATCTATCTTTTCCTATTTTGATAAAGAAGCAACGAAATGAATGACCTTAGGGTTGTCAAGTGTACCCAAATTGATTTCTTCGGTCATTTCCACAAGCAATGCTGATTTATCCTAACTTGATAAAGGTATGTCCACTCTTCCACCTTTGGGCGCCTCAGAGAGGTTTTCACACACAGGTACGTCTTTTATTTTTACTTTTTCATGGTCAGAGAGTGCCTTACGATTTTCACTCAAAGACTTATCTTTTTTATTTTGTACTTTTTCCTTTTTTTTTTCATTTTTATGACTGGAAGATGGAGTTGACTCCCCAAAATATGCTATAGAATCCAGATCAATAGCAAATCTTGCCTTATGATCACCTTGTGGTATGCCTTCCCATAGTCCAAGGAATTCGGAAATTGCTTCATCGTTTTGAAAATAGTCCAATGTGAGTGGTTCTTGTTGGTCATGTTGGATAAGCTATGGATAGACAAGGGGCATGTCATCATTGGTTTTAAGGAGGGAGAAAGCCAAGATGGTAAAGATGTAAACGTCTGTGGTATCGCTGTCTGAACTGCTTGCATCTGATTCAGAGCTTGGGTCCCAAAATGACTCTATCCAGGCATTAGGACATGTTTTGGGGGGGGGAGTTATTTCATGTTTGTCTTTCATGGGCAAATCATCAAGGTCAAGGAAAACATTGTCAAGGGCATAGGAGCTAGAAGAAAAAGAACTCCACTCCCATTCATTGGAATCAGTTTCGGGTCAGGTATCCTCAGGTGTTGTTTCATCATTAGAGTCACGCCCCTTTCTACACGTGGTCATTTTGGTAGACGAGGGTCCAATTCGCAATGGTACAAAACCTAACCCTAAATTTGGAGGTCGCATCTTGGGTATAATAGGTTCTAGCCTTCCTTTCTTGTTAGGACCTAAGCCACTATAGCTATCATATCCTTTCTTTTGTAGCATAATAAATCCTTTGCCGTATCGCTCCACTAGCAACCTGACAGGTGGTGTCTCAGTAGGGTCCTTATAAAGCCAGTCTATGACATCATCATCCAAAGTTTCTTTGTCAAGTTCACCCCATCTTGTAAATGTAGTGGGGGGCTGATACTGAATGACCATTTTAGGTTCCTTTTGCAACAAATGTGGTTTGCCATGTGATTTTGGAGATATCGGTAAATTCCCAATAAGGAATGTTTGAGCCATTGAATACTCTCCACATCCTTGGTCCTGTATCTTCAATTTTCCTTGGACAACATCTAATAATTCATTGGGATCCACACAACTATGTGAGTGGGCCTCTCTATTGATTGGGACTTGCTGCAGCGAAGAATCCTTTAGAGCAGCACAAAATTGAAATGGATTAGGATCTCCTGGAATTGTTATCTCAGTTCCATTGTAAGGATATTTTAAACATTAATGATAAGTGGATGGAACTACTTTCATTGCATGGATCCACAGACGGCCAAGAATCATATTGTAAGGGAGATCAAGGTCTAGGACCTGCAGGAAAGTGTTTTTTGTCACTGGACTGACTCTGATAGGCAATGTAATTATCCCTTTAGATGGGTGCTTAGCATCATCATATGCTTTGATTGTTATTCTTCTGGAAGAATCAATATCCTTTTCTGTATAACCAAGACCAATGACCACTCTCAAGGTACAGATGTTAAGACCCGCTTTGCCATCTATCAAGACTCATCGGATTTTGCAATTATGGACAAAGACTTCAAGATGTAAAGGATCATTATGAGGGAGCTTATCAGGAGAAATATCGTTATCAAAAAAGGTGACATGTTGGGAGATAGCTAAATGTCCAATTCGGGCTTGAAATTGGTCAACATCAATGTCTGTCGGGACAGTGGACTCAGTTAAAGCTTTATCTAAGACTGTGCGATGCATAGGGGACATTTTCAACAACTCAAGAATTGATATTTGTGTAGGTGTCTTTCCCAGATGATCTAGGAGATTATATTGATTCACAGGAGTTGATTTGGGAGGAACTGCCAGAGCTCCTTTTAGGACTATTTTGGATCGACGAGTGGTGACCGCACAAGAAGGATCTTGTTCCTTTATTCTTATGGCGGAAACATACTCATTTGACGCTCAGAAACAATTGATGACATTGTTATAACCAGTATTTGCATAATTTGCCATTTGGGTAGAGTTTGAAGAAGATGCTTTACCCTTGTCATGATCAAGCAAAGGAGTTTTGAAAATTGTATGATCAGTGTTAGAGGTCGCATTGGGTGGATCTACCTCAATTACTCCTTGCTCTAACAAGTCTTGAATCATATGTTTCAATTAAAAACATGATGCAGTTTTATGCCCTTTTGACCGATGGTATTCACAATAGGCATTATCATTCCACCAATGTGGCTTTACCAATGGTTCTGCCTTGATATCTAGTAACTTGATAAATTTTGCTTGTATTCATTGTTTCATTACTGACTCAATAGGCTCTCCCAAAGGCATAAATTTTCGAGGAGGCCCATCCCTCGATCGAAAAGGTTTGCGTTGCTGATTTTGTGGCTGACCTTGTTGTTGATTATATTGCTGAGTGTATTGTTGATATGGCGGCTGTTGAGTAACATTGCTCACTGGTGTTTGATTTTGTTCCATAGTTGACATATTAGGAGCACTCAATTTTTTGATTGTGAACAGGGGTTGATTTGCATTCACCACTCTTGCATCAACAACTCCATCATTAGTGACATTCTTGTTTTTGTACCAAAATCTATTTCTGTCCCCTGAATTGTTTGTGTTGTCACTGTTTTTATTGAGCTTAATGATTCCCTTGGCTACAAGAGTAGTTTCAATGTTCATCCCTTTCTTAATGAGTTTCTCAATAGTACTGGGACTTTTCAATTTGAGTTCATACATCATTTCTGGGACCAAATTTTGGATAAACAAGTTCACTTGTTGTTCTTCAGGTATATCTAGGGAAGAACGACTATACAAGCTTCGCCATCGTTGCAAGAAAGTCACTAATGGTTCACCTTGCTTTTGCTTGGTGTTACATAGATCTGACATGGTCACGTCACTGTCGATGTTGAATGTGAAGTGAGATATAAACTTTTGAGCCAGTTCTGACCAAGTCTTTATATTTCCTGGCAGATGTGAATACCAATCCATGGCTTGTCCTATGAAACTTCATGCAAATAAGTGCATTAAATATGTTTCCTCATAACTCACTTCAGTACACGCCACAAAAAAATGCTTGAATGTGGTCTTTTGGATTGCCATTCCCTTTATATTTCTCAAAATTAGGTGCCTCAAAATGCTTAGGGAAGGGAGGCATATATAAGCTCTTGTCAAATGGATTAGGACATAAATCTTGATCTGTGTACAACTTCTTTGTTCCTTTGGTTTCTAATGCGTCGACTTGTAATTACAACTTCTCAAGCTATTGCATAATTGTGTTAGATTTTGGAGGTCCATCATTAATCCTGGTGGGTACTCTTTGTCGATACATCATGTTTTCGATCGGTTGTTGATGCTCTGAAATTCCCGTCTTTGGTGTCTTCAACATATAATGTTCTTGGTACACCTCTTGTTGTTGTGGTTGTGCCATGCCTTGATATTGACCTTGTTGCTGTGCTTCTTGTGGTGGAATCATCGTTTTTAGCCTAGGTTGATATTGCAATTGAGGGTGTTGTTGATATTGCACAGACATCAATTGTGGTTGTGAAGTATGATAGCTTGTTTGTCTTAGCACATATTGAGGCACATGTTGTTGTTGATGCTGGTGAATTAGAATTTGCTGAATTTGTGCCAATTGTTGTCGCGGTGTAAATCCCATCATATGCAAAAAACTTTGTTTGGGTAGTTTTTGTTGTTTCTCCTTAAGATGGGGTATGGCACTTGCATTGACTTGTTGTGTTGTTTGTCCAATCCATTGTGGTGGTTGCAAGTTTGTATTAACTTGTAATGGTGCAGAGGGCGCTGCAACTTGTTGTCGAATGTGGCATTGTTGTTGTTGTGCATTGTTTGTTTGCACATTCGATTGTACCTTTTATGTATTACTCAATTGTTGCAACATTTGTTGTTGGTGCAAACCACTATTTATAGCTCTTTGTGTTGTCATTATCAAAGGATCTATCACAATAGTCTACATAACAGGTACTTGAGTGTTTGGCAAGTATATTGAACTTAGTGGGACATAGGAACTTTGTTGCATTGTGGAATTATTTTGGACATTGGTGAGATCAGGCATTCTAGTCGTGAAGCTTTCTTGCATCTTAGATTTTGATCCAATTTTATGCATATGAGGAACCACTTCTTGTTGAGGGACAACTATCAATATTTGTGTGGTCCTCATTTGATCTTGTGTTACAGGTGTTGTGTTAAATAATGGATTATTTATTGTCTCAAATGGTGACTTTTGAGGAATAGTCACTGTCAATGCCTTTGAAGCACGTTTACTCATCAAGGTAGGTTGAGTTTCTTGTTGCACATGTTCTTCATTTGGATGCGGAGAGAAACTTAACAGCTCACCGCCTTGTTGTTTTTGCACATTGATTTTCTCACTTGAGGAGGTCACATTACTCATCATGTCAAGATATTTTTGTGGGAACATCTTAAAGACCTTGTTCAAGAATTTATCCATCTTTTTTGTCAACTTTGGATCTTGAAGGAATGTATCAACATCATTAGAGGCATCGGAATCTAATGAAGAATCTGGTATAATATTTGGATTTGTTTCTTGTTGAATGCCTTGATCTGAACCAAATCCTTGTGAAAGAGTTTGTTCCTCATATAATGTTTGAGTTTGAATGTCATGTTGCAGGTTCAGTTGATTCCAATCAAAAGGTGCATTAACCTTGTTTTGAATCAATTTGTCTTGTTTTTGGAAATGAGACACAACTCAACTTTTGACAAGCAAAGAAGACAAGATATTTTAACTTAGACTCAAGACAATCATGGTCATTCACACATTTCTTATGGATGGCAAGGGAAGTAGGTACTTGAGAGGTAGACTCATTATGAGATTCAAGGAGAATACATAGATTCTTGACCCCACGGGCTCCCCTCCATGACACTCACTTCTCAGGGTAGCCAAGCATCAATCCCCATGGAAATCTCCCCATGGTGAACTTAGTATCTCTTCCAAGTATCCGAACTTGTCCTTCTCAAGCAACTAGAAGGATTTTTGGCCTCTAAATACAAGGTGTTTAGTAGGGATTTCTGTTAAGCGTTACTCCTTGGTGTCACGCAAGCGTGATTGAGACATTAAGCCCACCAAGATACCAAACAAATGTAGTTGTGCAAGCATGATTTAGACCATGAGGCCCTACTTAGATGTTGATATGAGAAAGAGTTCAAGGGTCATCACTTCCCAAGTAACTACAATTCCCACGTAACTCTTCCTTCAAAGATTTCGCCCATCAGGTATTTATTTATAGTGAGTTAGAATGCCAGGGTACTCTGGCTATGCTCACTTTGGGTCATTCCCTTCTCATGATTGTCACTTGCTTGCAAAAGAAAGCAAATGGTCAGGAAGGCAAGCCCTCTAAAGGTAACAAACAATCCAAGCCATGAGAATGGTATCAAAGATTTGGATTTCTGATCACCCTAAGAAGGATGAGAGCATACTCTCCTACTCTAATGTCAAACTCAACAATCAAAGCAAACACATGTTCATTCCATCCTACTTAGCAATCATACTAGGTGCCAAATTATGAACCACAAACACAAAAGTTCGGTTGAAATACAAGGCAACCTGCAAAATCATCGAGTTAAAAGTTTGATTTGTTTGGTCTTTGACTAGCGAACTTGCATAAACTTTGTTAGTAGTTTCATTTTTGTCTTTGCCATGCATAATGCCAAGGTGCTGCACAAAGAATCAGTACCAAAGAAAAACCAAAATGCAGAAACAGAATGCAAAACAAAGTAATTTGCAAGTAAAAACACTGCTTTTTACCTCTGTTTCTGGCCTTACATAGGCACATAATGTCTTACACAGGCGCAAAATGCAGTAACATAGGCGCAGAATGGACTGACATAGGCACAAATCCCTTTGACACAGGCGTAGAATGCGGTAACACAGGTGCAGATCCCTTGACACAGGTGCATAACTCTCCTACACAGGCGCAAAAGTGCCCAGAAAGCCCTGAATTACCCTGTTTCTTGGGTTTTTTACCTGCAAATCAACTCAAAAGCACTCAAAAGCATGGTTAGGGGGTTAGTTCATGTCGGGTTCACCAATTAATGTAGATAGGAATCTGGAAATCATCAAAGCAACATAAACATTAGCCTAGTTCAATCACAAAAAACTAAATTGCAGTGATAATCCTAAAAACAACCAATGAAAACATGAAAACAAGACATTCAATATGAAATCTAAGCAAACCAAATGTAGATGTCTCCTTCATGTGGCTCCATTGTCCTTCTTTCTCCTTCAAATTGCTTTGTTTTGTGGATCTCACCTTCAAGTGCATAAACCTAATGTGAAAGCAAGATTGACAAGATAACATGACAGCATAAGGGTACTAGAAGCGTGATTGATTCGACCTTTTGATTGAAGAAATTCATCCAATTTATAGATAAAATGGAGAAAAGATCAGATTAGCATGAAATTGATTCAAATGGAAATTCAAATCAAGAATAGAAAAATTATGACAAGTGTACGACAAACTGCTATGCAAGGATTTATGACAATTTATGACAATTTATGACAAATTGCTATGCAAGGATTTATGACAAGATTTTGAAATAGAAATAGACATTAGAAGCAATTAGAAAATTAGGTTAGAAATGATGACTTGGAATTTAGGAAATTGATGAAAATTAGGTAAATTAATTAATAATTTCTCATTCATTAATTAATTTACAAAAATAGGAGGAATTAATTAGCCAAATAAATAAACATTTAATTGTGACAAGAAGACTTAGGATAAATAAATAAATCATTTATCCTAAAGAGAAAATGGAGAGAAAATGACAAACAAGGTTAAATGAATAAATCATGAAACCCTAGAAGATAAATTAGAAATGAAAGGACGACAATTAGGTCTTGATGTAAGATTGATTTGATGTCGATTCAATCATGATTTTGAATTGAAAAATTATTTGATTGATAGATGCGCCAATTAACGAGGAACAATGACTAATTGATCCAAATTGACATGATTGAGAAGGACGATGATTGATGACAAATTGATTGCAAGATGACAATATTGAAAGTAACAACGATCAATGACAAATCGATCACAAGTTGATAAGATTGAAAATGACAACGATCAATGACAAATCAATCACAAAATGACAAGATTGATAAGAGGACAACGATCGATGACCAATCGATCACAAAATGACAAGATTGAAAAGAGGACAATGACCGATGACAAGTCGATCACAAAATGACAAGATTGAAAAGAGGAAAAAACCCTAATTAGGATTGATGATGTCCAAAATGATGACAAATGAGCACACACATTGATGCGACAGGATAAGATTGACCAAAATCATGACTGAAGATTGTTGTCGACAAGACCAAATTTGAGAGTGAGATAAATGAAGAATGCAGAAGAAGGACTCGATGCTCGCAAATGATAAAAACCAAGTGCGTGACATTGGAGAAATTTTAATGCGATGCAAAAACCCTAAAATAAGGCAATGCACAAATGTTAAAGTATGATTCCGCAAGCATTGACCATTTTTAGACGTCTACACTAATAGTTCAAGTTCATCCAGTTCTTCTGGAGCTATCTTTCGAAGGGATATTTTGAGGCTTGATGGAACAAATTACATAGTATGGAAGATTCAGATGGAGACTCATCTGAGATGTCTTGGCAAGGAGATTTGGGGGATCACACAAAATGGTGTCACACCCTATAATCCAGGATCTGGCAATCCTCCTCCGAAAAACCTAGACAAGGAGCTTGAGAATGATTGTAGAGAAAGAGAAGCTCTCTTGTGTGCATTATCTGATCAACAAATAATGGGATTAACAAACAAATCATCTGGAAAGGCTATATGGGATAATTTGGAGAGTCTTAATGAAGGTGACCCTACAGTGAAGATTGCTAAACTTAATGGTTACTATGTGAGATATGAAAACCTGAAGATGGAAGAAGATGAAAGGATTACTACATTCATGGAAAGGGTAAATGAAATTATTATGGGAATTCAATGTTGTGGTGGAACTCTAAGTGAAGATAAAATTATTTCTAAAGTCCTGAGAGCCCTACCAGCGGCTTACAAAATGAAGGCTACTGCTATTAATGAGTTGAGAAAAATGGCTAATACATCTATCAACAAAGATACTTTGGTTGGGAAACTCTCTTCTTTTGAGCTTGAGGAATTTGGACCTTCTGGAGCTGTGAAGACTGAACCTTCTTTTCATGCATCTACATCTACAACCATTAAGCAAGACTGGAAACCTTTATATGCAAATGAATTTGAAGATATGAAGAGAGAAGATGATGAGTTTGAGAAACTTGAAGCACTAGTTTCTAGAAGAGTACCTAAAGGACCAGTAGGAAGTAAGTATGAAGGAAAAGCACCTTTTAAATATTTTGTATGTAATAAGATTGGTCATTTTACATCTAGATGTCCTCAAAGGAATTCAAGATTTAAAGAAAGAGTTGAAGATCATTTAATCCTAACCCTGAATATAAGAACAAATATAAATACAAGAAGACATAGACAAATCATGCTACATAGCAGATGAGGAAGGCATTACTAATTCAGATGATGAACCGATAGAAGACTCTGCTAGTAGATCTGGCAATGGGAAGGAATGAATATTCCTAGCTATCAAGGAAGATGATCCAGCACTGGAAGAGAATGTACTTGAAGAAAAGGAACTTGCTGCTAAAATTGAAGACAAGGATGAATGGGTAATTGACAGTGGTTGTTCACATCATATGACTAGAGATAAAGGGAAATTTTTGTATTTGCAAGAATTTGATGGTGGTCTAGTTAGATTTGGAGATGACAAGGCATGTATGATGAAAGGAAAAGGAAATATAACATTGGCTGGTAAGAACAATGCTGACAATTTTTATTATGTTGAAGGTTTGAAGCATAATATTTTGAGTGTAGGACAATTGGTAGACAAGGGATTTCAATTACAATTCAAGGATGGAAAATGCAAAATCATTAATAGATCAGTCTCAGAGATTGCAACCGGTACTCCAGTGAAAAGACATGTTTGATTACAAGATTGATGAGAGTTGGCTATGGCATAAAAGACTGTCTCATGTGAATTTTGATTGCATTGTGAAGATCAGTTCAACTAAGGTAGTTAGGGATATACCTAAGATTATGAAGCCCTATAATACAATATGTAAAGAATGTCAAGTGAGTAAACAGGTCATAACCTCTTTTAGGAGTATACAAGATAAATCAAATGATGTTCTTGATCTAATTCATACTAATTTGTGTGGCCTTGCTAGAGTTAAAAGTTTTCATGATGATAAATATTTCATGCTAATCTTGATGATTATTCTAGAATGATGTGGGTTACTTTTTTGAGAGAAAAAATTGAAGCATTTGAAAATTTTAAAATCTCTAAGGTTAAAGTGGAAACTAAGACAGGATTGAATATTAAATGTTTGAGATCAGATCATGGTGGAGAATTCACATTTGGTGAGTTTAATAACTTTTGTGACAAGCATGGTATAAGAAGATAATTTTTTGCTCCTTAGACAACTCAGTAGAATGAAGTTGTGGAAAGGAAGAACAAAACTATCTTGGAGGCTACTAGAACAATGATGATGGAAGCTAGTCTACCTCACATCTACTGGAGAGAAGCAATGAGTACAATGGTTTATACATTCAACAGAGTACATATCAAAGGAGAAACCGATAAGACACCTTATGAATTATGGTTTAGCAATAGACCTATAGTTAAGTATTTTAGAATTTTTGGTAGTAAATGTCATATCAAGAGAGATGATATTATTGGGAAATTTGACCCTAGATGTGATGAAGTCATATTTCTTTATTATTCTAATAAAAGCAAAGCATATAGATGTTATAACAAGAGATTGCAGAGAATTGTGGAGAGTGCTAATGTCAAAGTAGATGAGATGAGCAGAAGTCAAATCAAAGTTTATGAGAAGGAACCATCAGTGGAAATGATTATATCTGAACCAGTAGCACCTTTACCAGAACAAAGAGTTGGACCAATTACTCTATCAACATCAAAGAATTCTACAACAATTGAAGAATAGGGAAGAGGAATAGAAAGTCATAAGACTCCTAGGTGATAGTTCTGATACTTAATGTTAAGTATAGATTCCAAGCTAATAAGATGAGATGGGGGGGGGGGTGAATCATACAACTTTAATCTTCCATGAAAACATCAGATTCAACCTCGGTAACATATACTTCAGTAATAAAACCAAAACCACTGTGGGATTTCGGACCCACTAAGAAATATACTCTTCTAGAGTATGCTCAGTTAAAAGAAAAACTTGTTAAAGATTACAAACACATTATTAGATGTGACCCAGTTAAGGGATTTCCCTCAGATCTGTTAGGATCTTCACCTTGTTAGAAGTGACCTTGTTAAAGGATTTCAAACACAATCAGAATGTCACCTTGCTAGAGGGGTTTACAAATAAGACTGTTAAGTCCACTTGGTTAAGAGATTTTCTATCACTTTACAAAATAACAGTAATAAAAATCTATCTACAACTTCACATCTAAAATGCAAAAGAAGATTCTTATTTGTTCAGTACAATATGGACATAGAACTAATCTTGTCCATCTGCTGGGCTCTATACTCTATTATTCAAAACAAGTCTTCAAGCTTCAATGCTCGATAATCACTATATAGCATCCCTATGCATAGACTTGCCTACATACATTGTTTATCAACAGTTCCTTATTTATAAACAATAGCTAATCGCTTAATCTCCTTGATCACATTTCCCATGATCAATCATAGCCATCAGATCTTCAAACCCTAACCAGGTTTAATGTATCCTTCGATCTGAAAATATTTTACCCCGTCTTGGAACTTGCATATATTTCTTGGAACTTGTGCTAGGGTATTGCAGTTCAATCTGTGGTATAGATCTTTTTGTCAATTTTCCTTTGACATAGATTCTTTAACAAACTTGATTCATGGCATACCAATCATTTAATCATAGCCAGCTCATCAACTTCCTTCAATAAATAATGCATGTAATCATTTAATGCATTCTATTATTACTTGGTTGCAACTTGGTAAATACTAAACTTCACTTGGTAGACATTCCGCCTTCATTAACCGATAGTGATAACCTTAGGGTTTACCGACTAAGTTCTTTGCTCGATAACATAGTATAGTATTAAGCTTACAATCAATAACATATGTATGATATCAAAGCAATCTAAACATCATGATCTCATCATTGTCTAACTTGGTAATAGTTGCCCATTGAGTAACTTATTTCTCCCCTTATTCATCATATTCTTTCTGTGTCTTTTACCGACATCTTTATACTCATCAAATCATACTTCTCAAGATATGGCAACATCAGACTTAATTGAAAAATCAATCTCTTGACATCAATGACAAAATAATAATATTAAGACAGTAAACATCCTTAATCAGTTATATCCATAATCATCAACAACCTTCTCAATATCCTATCCTTATTGAAATGCCAACAATCTCTCTTTGTCTATTATAATGCCAACAATCTCCCCCTTTGGCATTGATGGCAAAACCAATTGATTTGACCTAACTGATTCAGATTGCTGTGAGATTCTGAAATGCTGAAATATTGTCCCCCTGTCATCAGAATTCTCCCCCATACATTAGTCTTCTCCTCTTTTCTTCAGTCTTTCTTTTCTTCAGTCTTTTTCCCCTTTGACAACAATGCAAAAAATTAAAGAACTTAAAACATAATTTCTTCTACTGAGAAGTGAATTCCTACTATTATGTGTCAACTTAGTGTCGATCAGAGCATTTATGTCTTCAATTTCTATTTCTTGTATGTGTTTCCTACACACCTTTAGAAAACCTCCTAAAGTGTGTAAATCAACATCAACTCCTAAAGATATTCTGTAGAGTCATCGAATTGATGCTTTCACCAAACTCGATCAGTGAGTAGAAGATAGGGGTAGGACCCCTAAATTACTTCAAAGATACTCAAAAGTGTCCCTTGGCAGTGGCTTGGTGAAGATATCTTCTATTTGTTCCTTTGTGCTAACATACTCCAACACCATTTTCTTCTCTTGAGCTTCTTCTCTAAGATAATGATATTTGATAGAGATGTGCTTTGTCTTAGAGTGCATAACAAGATTCTTTGAAATGTTAATGGCACTAGTATTGTCACAGAATATAGTTACTAGCTCAGTAACTTTCTCATTTATACCTTCCAATAGTTGTTTGATCCATGCTATGTTGGTACAATTCAATGTTGCAGCAACATATTCAACTTCTGTTGTTGACTATGAAACACATCCTTGTTTCTTGCTAAGCCAACTCACTAGTCTGTCTCCTAAAAAGAAAGCTCCTCCACTTGTGTTTTTCCTATCATCAATGTTGCCTGCCCAATCAACATTAGTATAAAGTTTTAAATCAAAGTCATTTCCTTTCTGATATACTAAGCCATAATCCTTAGTTGGTGTAGGAGCACCCTTCTAAGGTCTTCCTCCTTTTGGTTTTTGTTGGTGTTTTGCTTCCTTAAAAAGCCTTTGTAAATGTAATAAGAGCCATGAGCTCATTAGTCTTAATTAGGTCCTAAGTTCTCATTTCTTGTGGAGAATAGGTTATGTGTTCCATTGATGAGTTTGGGGTCCTTTTAGCATGGTGGTGTCCATAGGATAACCCAATGTAGGCCTAGGAGTCAAGAAAAGCAACTTTGCAAAAGTTGCTCAAAAGTTGCAAAAAGTTGCATGACAAATTTTCAAAGTTGTCAAGCAAATTTTCCACCTAATAGGTCAAAAACTTTAACTTAGCGTGGAGAACCCTAATTTTGGAACACAGGCCAAGGAAAGGATAGTATATATAGTTTCAAACCCTAAAATGATGGGTTGGATGTTAGTTTTGTATGGCCCAAGAAAAGAGACCTTGACTGTGACTGTAATTTTGGATGCCAGTCGGCACAAATGGAGCATCAGAGAGTGATAATGGATTGTTTTGCAGACTAAACTATGTTGAGAGATTTGTGTTGTGTTTACTCTTCCATTTTTAGGATTTAGTTTTAGTGTGTTGTGCAGGTTTTGAGTCTTTTGTAAATATTTTGTGAAACACTCTTTCACTGTCCAGTTTTGGACTGTTTTGTGTCAATGAGTTAACAACTCCTATCCCTATTGTGGACTCACCATGAAACCATGGGAAATAGGATTAAAGACCTTGTACATTACCTCAGAGCAAGTAGGGCCCTTGAAGATGCAGGGAAGCCATCCAAAGACCCACTCCTAGGCAAGACTAGACAATGCCCGACTAGGAAGGGTTAAGGTTGTAGAGGTTTGTGAGAGCAAGGAATGTCAGAGGAGGATGCACCCTTTGGAGTAGTTGTAGAGGGGTGTGTGGAGCACCATTGGTGAGAAGGAGGAGCTTCCACCAATCCAGACAAGGTGGTAGAAACACTAAACCTTCACTGTGACCTTGGTAGGCCTAAAAACCCTCTTAAAAGCCCTTAAAAACCCCAAAATTCAACTAGGATAGTGTATAGACACTTGGAGGCCTAAAACCTAGAAAATCTTTGAGATTTTTCCAATTGAATAGCAGTCCTTTTGGAGAGTTTCACAAGTTGGGCCATCGTTTGCAAGAGGGAGCCCTAAAAGTCTGGAATGGAGGCCTAATTGGGCTCATTCCTTGTAGCCCTATTTTGCAGGATAGAGGCAAAATGGTGAGATCGGTAGCAGATAGGGAGGCCTAAATCTCTTGGGGGTACATGAATGGTTGGAAAGCCATGCCAAGAACCTATCCTAATCTTTCTAGGACCTAAGAAGGTGTAGGATAAGCCAAACCCTTAAGAGCCTAAATAAGGGTTCTTTTGAATCTCATGAGTAGGTGAGACCTTAGGAGAGGTATTGGAAGTTGTTGGTGGGTGGATTGGGCAAGGTCAGGGGATTCCACAAGAAAGGGAAGTCCTAGAGACCCTAGGGTGTGGTTAGAACACCTGGTGATCCAAGGAGAGGATCAAAGAGCATAGACTAGGCTAGTCTATCCCATACCCATTCCCATCATATTGGTATTAGAGCAAGTTAAAGATCTGGTGGACCATGCATGTCTCTATATTCTATTGAATCAGTAGGGGAGAACATAATGGTCACTAATGGAGAGCTGGCTAGGGAGGTAGAAGAGAAAAAGGAGAAAAATAGACTCCTTGAAGAAGCTATGAGTGAGATAAGGAACAAGCTACAAGAAGTGGTTGATCAGAGGACACATGGACTCTGGGGTGAGGACACCAAGGATAAAGGTAAGAAAACTATTGACATAGATGACATTATACCTGAACTAGACCCCTTGATCAATTAAGAGCCTTTCGTAAAGGCCATTAAGGCTTTGAATACCAAAGCTTTTGAAGGATTGCCACATTTCAGTGGAAGGATGGACATTGACACTATCATGGAATGGATTGAGGGTATGGAGAACCACTTTGAGTGTGAAGGTGTGACAAAAGCTCAAAAGGTTAAGGTTTCCAAATCAAGACTAAGGGGAGCAACCTTGACATGGTGGAAGTACCTGCAAGAAGAGAGAGTTAGCATGGGGAAGCTACCTATTGCAATTTGGAAGGCCATGGTGAGTGAGATCAAGGAGAACTACTTGCCAGAGGATTATGAAGTCCAACTTCATAAGAAGAGATAGGTATTGAAGGAAAAAGACCTTGATGTGACCTCCTACACTGAGGAGTTTCAAAAGCTTTATCTTAGATCAAAATTCCAAGAAGAGGAATCTATCAAGGTGGCTAGGTATCTAAGTGGCCTAAAGTGGAACATTCAAGAGGAGATAAGCCTGTGGACTCCTACCACTGTCCAAAAGTGTCATCAGCTTGCTGCTAAGGTGGAAGAGATGAACAAAAGGAAAGGAGACTCTAAAAATAGGGGTAGAGGCAGAGGTAGAGATCAAATGAATCACTGAGGTGGTTACCAAAGCAAAGCAAATGAGCAAAGGAATCAAGGAGAGTCCAAGTTGACTGAACATAGCAGTGAAACCAATCTCAGAGGAGGCCATACTAGAGGAAGAGGTGCATAAGGGGGTCCAAGTAGGGGTAGAGGTACCGATATGGGTAACTCCTACTTTGCAACCATGAAATGCTACAACTGTGGTCAATTGGGACACCCGACCTATAGATGCCCTGATAAGCCTACCTCTTCCAACAGTGGAAAGAGGGTTGCTTATGCTCATGAAGACACATCAAGTAGCAAGACACCTGAGGTGGACCATATTGAATCAAAGATTGGGGAGAATCTGATGTTCAATAGAGTCTTGATAAGACAACTGGTTAAGGATGAACCTAAGCATAGGAGGGCATTGTTTAGGGTGAGATGTAAGATTGCTGGTAAAGTTTGCAAGGTGATAGTTGATTCAGGATCAACTGATAACATAATATCATATGAGGTATCCAATAATTTGAAACTCACAAGGATACCCCACACTAGCACTTACAAGGTGACATGGTTGAATCAAGAGTAGAGTGTGCTTGTTAATGAACAAACTTGGGTAGAGTTCTCTATTGGAGGATACAAGGATAAGATCCTTTGTGATGTGTTACCCATGGATGCCTGTCATCTATTGCTAGGTAGACCCTGGCAATTTGATAGGAAGGTGATCTATGATGGAGAGGAGAACTCCATTTCCTTCAAGAAGGATAGCAAAACCTTTAAGATTCAGTCTTTGACAGAGAATGATGAGGGAACCTCAAGGACACCTAGTGTCTTATTGACTACTGGTAAAGAGTTCTTACACTTGATACATGAGGAGGAGGCAGTGAGGTGTGCCATCTTTGTGAAGCTAAAGGAGGAGGAAGACAAGTTGTAGACAAAGGTACCCAAGGAGGTGAAGCAAATGTTGCAAGAGTATAAGGACATAGTGAGTGATGGAGCAACTACAACACTCCCACCAAGAAGGTCCATAAGCCATCAAATATAATTTGTTCTCGGTGCATCCCTACCCAATAAAGTTGCATATAAGCTCACACCTGATCAAAACAAGGAGGTGGAAAGGCAAGTGCAGGAGTTGTTGGATCAAGAACTGATCAAGAAGAGCATCAGCCCATGTGCAGTCCTAGTAGTGCTAGCATCAAAGAAGGGAGGCAAGTGGAGACTTTGCACTAATTCAAGGGAAATCAATAGGATCACCATAAGGTATAGATTTCCTATTCCTAGAATAGAGGATTTGGTGGACTGTTTAGGAGGTGCCATGTATTTTACCAAGTTGGACCTTAAAATTGGTTATCATCAGATTAGAGTTAAGGAGGGTGATGAGTGGAAGACCGCTTTTAAGATCACAGAAGGGTTGTATGAATGGCTTGTGATGCCATTTGGACTTACTAATGCCCCAAGAACCTTCATGAGGTTGATGAATGAGGTGTTAAAGTACTTCACAGGCAAGTTTGTGGTGGTGTACTTAGATGACACACTCATCTATAGCAGAACCAAAGAGGAGCACCTAGAATATCTGAGGTTAGTCCTATAGAGGTTGCATGAAGAGAAGTTGGCAATCAACTTAGAGAAGTGTGACTTTTTGAAGCAAGAGTTGGTCTACTTGGGATTTTTGGTGTCTAAGGGAACCTTGAAGATGGATCCAAGCAAAGTGGAGGCAATCTTGAATTGGCCTGCCCCTAAAACAGGGACTGAAGTTAGGAGTTTCCATGGTTTAGCCCAATTCTATAGAAAGTTTGTGAGGAAATTTAGTGGCATATGTGCACCAGTACTTGACACCATAAAAGGAGGTCTAAAAACAAAATTCAAGTGGACTAAATAGGCTGATCACACATTCCAATTATTAAAGCAAGAAGTAGCCACAAAACCCATCCTACTCTTACTTACTTTTTACAAGCTATTTACATTGGAATGTGATGCAAGTGGCATTGTAGTAGGGGGTGTTTTGATTCAAGAGGGAAGGCCTGTGACATTTTTCAATGAGAAGCTTAATGAGGCAAAGAAGAAGTACTCAGCCTATGACCTAGAGTTGTATGCACTAGTTCAGTCTCTCAAAAAGTGGAGATATTACCTACTCCCAAAGGAATTTGTGGTGTTCACAAATAACCAGGCTTTGAGTTACATTAACACTCAAGAGAAGCTTAGCAATAGACATTTGAAATGGATGGAATACCTCCAATCCTTCACCTTCACCATCAAACACAAAAAGGGGTAACTCAACATGGTGGCAGATGCTTTAAGCAGGAAGTTGTTGACTGTTCAAGAGTTACAATTGCAGAGCATAAGAATAGAAGGTTTCAAGGACCTCTATTAAGTAGATTAAGACTTCTCATCAACCTACAAGTTTTGCAAAGAGTTTGAGAATCATTTTCATGGTGAGTATGCAGGTTACACTCTTGAAAGTGGTCTCTTGTTCAAAGGTAATCAGTTATGTGTGCCTAGAGGATCCATGAGAGAAAACCTCATCCAAGAAAAACACAATGGTAGTCTAAGTGGACACTTTGGAGTCAACAAAACTTTGGATCTAGTATAGAGGTACTACTATTGGCCTAAGTTGCCAAGAGATGTGAGAAAGTATGTGGAACAATGTGGTGTGTGTCAAAGGGCAAAAGGAGGATCAAGTAATGTGAGCCTCTATCAACCATTGCTAGTCCCAAATAGGCCTTGGGAGTGTGTGAGCATGGACTTTATAGTAGGAATCCCCAAGACAAAGACAAGTATGGATAGCATCTATGTGGTAGTAGACAGGTTTTCTAAGATGAGTCATTTCATTCCATGTAAAACTACTTATGATGCTAGCTATGTTACACATCTCTTCTTTAAGGAGATTGTAAGGATACATGGACTCCCACTAAGTATTGTTTTAGATAGGGACAACAAGTTCATGGTCCATTTTTGGCAAACCTTATGGAAAAGATTAGGGACCAATTTGTCATTTAGCTCAGCTTACCATCCACAAACTGATGGTCAAATTGAAGTCATTAATAGGGTGTTGGGCAACTTGTTGAGGTGTCTAACAAAGGAGTATGGGAAGACATGAGATCTAGTCATTCCACAAGTAGAGTATGCCTATAATGATAGTGTAAATAGGACCACTGGAAGGAGTCCTTTTGAGGTTGTCTATGGTAGACATCCAAGAGGAGTGTGTGAACTTAGGGAACTTGGATCCATGGAGATGAAGAGTGGCTAAGAAGAGGACTTCACTCAAACCATCAAGGAGGTCCAAGAACAAGTCAAGAGAGCCATCCTAGAGTCTACTCAAAAACTGAAAGCTAAAATGGATGAGAAAAGGAGAGAGGTTCAATTCAAAGTGGGTGACTATGTGATGGTCCATCTGAGCAAAGCTAGAATGCAAAGTGGAAAGCCTACCAAGCTACAAATGAAGAGGGTAGGACCTTGTAGGATTCTACCAAAAAAGGTGAGAATGCCTACAAGGTTGATCTTCCTTCAGATCTAGCTATATCACTAGTCTTGAATGTTGCTAGCCTGATACTATATAAGGGTGAAATAGCAGGGCAAACTAAGAATCAAGCCAAGGTATTACAAGACTTGGATGTAAATACTTTACCTCAAGTGAAGCAACCCATAGCAGAGGAGATCTTGGAGTCAAGGGTGAAAAAGTCTACTAGACACCAGGTCTATATGGAACACTTGGTGAAGTGGGCAGGTCAACCTGAGTTGGAAGCTACTTGGGTTGAAGAGGGCAGGTTCAAGAAACTTGGGATTGACCCGGCTCTCATTTCTCCCTTAGTTCCTTAATTTTGTGTAGAGGGGTAGTATGGTGCAGGAGCTCCCTTCTAAGGTCTTCCTCTTGGTTTTTGTTGGTGTTTTGCTTCTTTAAGAAGCCTCTGTAAATGTAATAAGAGCCATGAGCTCATTAGTCTTAATTAGGTCCTAGATTAGTTCCTAGGTTTTCATTTCTTGTGGAGGAGAGGTTATGTGTACCATTGATGAGTTTGGGGTCCTTTTAGCATGGTGGTGTCCATTGGATAACCCAATGTAGGCCTAGGAGTCAAGAAAATCAACTTTGCAAAAGTTGCTCAAAAGTTGCAAAAAGTTGCAAGACAACTTTTCAAAGTTGTCAAGCAACTTTTCCACCTAATAGGTCAAAAACCTTAGCTTAGCATGGAGAACCCTAATTTTGGTACACAGACTGAGGAAAGGATACTATATATAGTTTCAAACCCTAAAATGATGGGTTGGATGTTAGTTTTGTACGGCCCAAGAAAAGAGACCTTGACAGTGATTGTAATTTTGGTTGCCAGTTGGCACAAATGGAGCATCAGAGAGTGATAATGGATTGTTTTGCAGACTAAAATGTGTTGAGAGATTTGTGTTGTGTTTACTCTTCCATTTTGAGCAAGCAAGGAAGGTTAGAGGAGGATGCACCCTTTGGAGTAGTTGTAGAGGGGTGTGTGGAGAACCATTGGTGAGAAGGAGGAGCTTCCACCAATCCAGACAAGGTGGTAGAAACACTAAATCTTCACTGTGACCCTGGCAGGCCTAAAAACCCTCTTAAAAGCCCTTAAAAACCCCAAAATTCAGCTAGGATAGTGTACGGACACTTGGAGGCCTAAAACCTAGAAAATATTTGAGATTTTTCCAATTGAAAAACTATCCTTTTGGGGAGTTTTAGAAGTTGGGCCATCATTTGCAAGAGGGAGCCCTAAAAGTCCGGAATGGAGGCCTAATTGGGCTCATTCCTTGTAGCCCTATTTTGCAGGATAGAGGCAAAATGGTGAGATCAGTAATAGATAGGGAGGCCTAAATCTCTTGGGGGTACATGAATGGTTAGAAAACCATGCCAAGAACCTATCCGAACCTTGCTAGGACCTTAGAAGGTGTAGGATAAGCCAAACCCTTAAGAGCCTAAATAAAGGTTCTTTTGAATCTCATGAGTAGGTGAGACCTTAAGAGAAGTATTGCAAGTTGTTGGTGGGTGGATTGGGGAAGGTTAGGGGATTCCACAAGCAAGGGAAGTTGTAAAGACCATAGGGTGTGGTTATAACTGTAGCATCCTAAAATTGTGACACTTGCAATTTTGACTGCATTTCGGTCTTCACGATGGCGATGCAACACGGAACCTGAATGGAGACCCCGAAACTTGTTTATGACATCAAAAACTGCATTTTTCAGCACCCTGGCCTGATCCCTCCTTGCACCCTACTATCCTGGGAGGTGGGACCATGGCGCCCAATGCCCTGGTCCTTCAGGACTAGGGTGCTCCGCGCCTTGGTCCCCCAGGACCATGGCGCCCAGCGCCCTAGTCCCTGGCCCTATTTTGGGCCCGGTCCCTTATGGGGCTTCGGGTCTTTAAGTTTGCAAATTGGAAAATATTATTTCCTGGTCGGCCCAAGGTCGGGAAAATCAGTCTATCAACCCTAATTGACAAGTACATAAACAACATTTCCTCTTCCAAAAAAAGGAGGGAGACATATTGGAGCAAGACGCGGAAGCAATATTCAAACATTCAAGCATTCAAGCATTCAAGCATTCAAGCATTCCTTCAAGCAATTGAGCATTCTAAGTTTCCATTCAAGGCTAAGTGTTGCATTCAAGACAAGGATTCAACCATTGAAAAGGAGATCACATACAACATACAAAATACTACATACATTACACCTTCGCATGTAAGAATACAAACATTCTTACAACAAGGTATCAGTACTTGTTTATATTACAAACATTTACATTTACAACATTCTCATTTCTTGGTTAATTCCAAAATTGGGGTTTGACCTAAAGGCAAACCCCTCATCCCTAACCCCCCAATCATCCTCTCTTTTCTGTGTGTAGGTTGCAGGTACACGGCTGTAATTGAAGATCTAGAATCCTTGTGCAGAGATGAACAGATCCCCCTTCGTTTTGCGGATTTTTCGGAGGACCGTGTGCACGCCGGGCGCCATTGTCCCGTCAACTTTCGCTCAAATTTGTAGAACAGCACCGTCTCGACATCTTACTACTAATTCCAGGTCCGCAGCTGCATATCATATTCCTATCTCTGTCTATAAGTGAATCTTTCTCACTTTCTATGCATTCCTAGCTTAATCATTCTATCTACATTCTTTACAAAAGAGGGTGGCCTTGCTGTCTTAATCCTTGAAACTCATCTAGAATCCAATCTTGCATTGCGTGGGATTGGATCTTGTGGGTTTCAACCCCTCTTTTGAATGTAAAGTCTCTCCTAAGTGAAAACCATCAACCCTAGTGACTCTCCCTTCTCTCTCCTTGGAGTTGGAGAGGGGAGAACGACTAGGGTTCGATTTTTCCGCTTTACAATAACATCTGGTGATCCAAGGAGAGGATCAAAGAGCATAGACTAGGCTAGTCTATCCCATACCCATTCCCATCATCAGTGCCATTTAAGTATCTAAAAATTCTCTTGATTGTTGTCATGTGTGTTTGCTTAGGATCTATAGAGAATCTTGCAACTATACCTATTGCATGTGCTATGTCTGGCTTGCTGTGAATAACATATTGTAACTTTCCAATCATGGATCGGTAAAGTGTCTCATCAATAGATGCAGAATCATCATTCTTTGATAATTTGCAGTTGGTAGTCATAGGAGTACTTACTGGTTTTGAGCCCTCCATTCCAAATTTCTTCAAGATTTCCTTTATGTATTTGGATTGAGTAATGAAAATCTCATTTTTCATTTGCAGTATCTGTAAACCTATAAAATACTTTATCTCATTGATTAATGACATCTCAAATTCTTTTCTCATTTCATTTCCAAAGTTCTTACATAGAGAGTCATTTCCACAAAATATAATATCATCAACAAATATGGCTGAGATCAGTATTCTATTTTTATCATTCTTTATGTACATGTTGTTGTTTTCACTTGTTCTTATAAAACCAATCTTGATTAAATAAGAGTGCAATCTTTCATACCATGCTCTAGGTGCTTGTTTTAAACCATATAAAGCTTTGTTCAATTTACATACCTGATCTTTATTCTTGTCTTCAAAAAATCCTTCAGGTTGTTCAATAAAAACTTCTTCTTCTAATATACCATTCAGAAATGTAGAATTGACATCCATTTGATATACCTTGAAATTTTTGAAAGCAGCATATGCCAACAATGTTCTTACTCCTAGTCTTGCCACATGTGCAAAAGTTTCACCATAATCAATTCCTTCTTCTTGCTGCATAACCTTTGCAAACTAGTCTAGCTTTATTTCGAATGACCTCACCTTTTTCATTCAACTTGTTTCTGAAAATCCACTTTGTACCGATTACATTTTTGTCCTTCGGTCTTGGGATCAGTGTCCATGTGTCATTCTTCTTGATTTTATCAATCTCTTCTATCATAGCATTTATCCAATCTTCACTGTTAAATGCCTCTTTCACTATTCTCAGTTCAAATTTAGATATCATACATGTGTTCTGTCTCAGTTTGTTCCTTGTCATCACTGGATCATCCTTATCTCCTATAGTCTGACTTGATGCATGATGTCTTCTAACATACTTGGCTAATATAGGCTCAATAGGCTCTGTATGATCTTCTTCATCACTCGGTAACTGAATATTCTCTTCATTTCCTTCAACAGTTCTCTCAGTAAGACTTGTCGGTTGAACATAGACAAATTCATCATAATCTTCTGGTTCTTTGGAATTTCCTTCATCATTTCTTTCTGCAAATTCATCAATTTTCACATTTGCACTTTCTACTATTTTGTTAGATGATTTGATCAGACATTTAAATGCTTTACTTCTAGAAGAATAACCAAGAAATGACCCTTCTTCACTTTTCTAATCAAACTTGCCATTTCTATCATCTTTGTGTACATAGCATCTATTTCCAAAGATTTTAAAATAACTTACATTAGGTTTCTTGTCATACCAGATTTCATATGGTGTCTTAAAATTTCCTTTCTTCAGTTGTACTCGGTTCAGGGTGTAAACTGATGTGCTTATTGCTTCTCTCCAAAATGTTTGTGGCACTTTCTTTTCAATCATCAGGGTTCTAGCACAATCCACAATAGATCTATTTCTTCTCTCAACAATTCCATTTTGTTGTGGAGTTCTCAGTGCAGAGACTTGTCTTTTAATACCATGATCATTGCACAATAATTTGAACTCATCAAATGTGAACTCTCCTCCTCTATTTGATCTAAGACATTTTAGTTGTCTTCCTGTTTCATTTTCAACTCTTGCCTTGTACCATTTAAACATTTGAAAAGCTTCTGATTTTTCTTTTAAAAACATAACTAACATTATCCTTGAGTAATCATTCACAAATAATATGAAATATTTATCACCATAATAACTTTGAACATTCAAAGGACCACAAAGATCAATGTGCACAAGATCTAAAATTCCCTTGGAAGTGTAAGACTTACTTGTAAAGCTTGATCTTGTCATTTTACCCATCTGGCATCATTGGCATATAGCATTCTTAGGTTTTTCAAGACTCGGTAGACCTCTTACTCGGTGCTTCTTACTTATTTTGATTAGATTATCAAAATTTACGTGACAAAACCTTTTATGCCATAACTAGGTATCATCTATCTTTGCATATAGACACTTCTTCCGAGTTGAGTCAAGGTGAAATATGTTACCTTTTTTTTGTGTCCCGATAGAAGCTAACTTTCCATTCTTGTCATGAACTTTGACAATTCCTTTCTGAAATTCTATTCGGTATCCTGTATTGTTTAGTTGTGCTACAATCAACAAATTATATTTCAAACATTCAACCCAATAAACATCATTGCACTTTTCATTGTCAAGAAGTGTTATGGATCCTTTACCTTTTACCGGACATGGTGCATCATTACCAAATCTTACATAGCCTCCATCATAGTCTTCTAACATAACAAACTTGTGTTTATCACCTATCATGTGATGTGAGCATCCACTATTTATTATCCAAGAATCATTAGTATTTATGTGAGATATTAGGGCTTTCTCTTCATACCATTCTTCATCTGATCCATCTTTGATAGCCACATAAACTACTTCCTCTGTATCAGTTTCATCTGATTTATCATCATTGGATTCCTCATCGGCTATTAAGCATGCCTTTCTATCTCTTCTTCTAAAGTCTTAGTGTCCTATGTAATGATTATCTTTCTGTCTGTCATCTTAGTAATCTCTCTTTTTTGTAGAATCTTTGTCAGGATAGTTAGAAGCCATATGTCCTATCTTATCACAATTGAAACATTTCAAAGGTAGTTTTCCTTTATACTTACCTTTGCCTCTTGGTAACCTTCTGGCTAATAGTGCTTCAAACTCTTCTTGCTTTTTGATTTCCTCATACAATTTGTGTACTTATTCCATGTTCTTACAAAATCTTTCACTTGCTCCACTATGATCTCCTTTAGAGTACTTATACTTTTTTTCATTGTAATCATTAGATTCATCAAGATGAAAAGAACTAAATGCAGATTCAACTTTATTTACCGATGACCCACTATTATCAAAGTTACTCAACTCAAATGCATGTAGCTTACCAATAGTAGCATCTAAAGAAGCTGGCATATTGGGTATAGACCTTAATTCATTGATTGCAAAGACTTAGATTGCATAAGATGGTAGAAGGGTTCTTAACAACTTACTTGTTATATCCTTTTCTTCAACAGTTCCACCTGCTCCTTTGATTTAATTGACACTCTCCTTTAGTCTTGTACTATACTGGGTTATGGTCTCACCTTCATTCATCCTCATAGATTCAAGTTGTCCTCTTAGACTGTTCACTTTTGCTCTTTGAACATGTTCATCACTGCCATACACAGATATGAGCTTGTACCACATTGCCTTTGCATCATTGCAGCCTTCTAGATCATTAAACTCTGAGTCGGTCAATGCAGATGTTACTTCAATCATTGCTTGGATATGTTCTTGCTTTGCTTTTATCTCTTCCATTGTCAATGGATAGGTGCTCGGTGTGATGAAATCATTCTCCAGATAATATACATCATATTCTCCAACTCCTGATAGGTGCATCTTCATCCTTTTCTGCCATGTAGAGAAACTTGACTTGTTCAGCTTTGGTGCATCCCTCTTATACATCTTGGATCTTTTCCTCAAGTACCTTTAAACTTTTCTTCTAGAGTCCAAAGCTCTAATACCAATTGATAGTTCTGATACTTAATGTTAAGTATAGATGCCAAGCTAATAAGATGAGAGGGGGGGGGGTGAATCACACAACTTTAATCTTCCATGAAAACATTAGATTCAACCTCGGTAACATATACTTCAATAATAAAACCAAAACTGCTAAACATGCAAACACAAAAGCATATAAACATCATAACACTCATAACACCAGATTTAACGTGGAAACCCAAATAGGGAAAAACCACTGTGGGATTTCAGACCCACTAAGAAATATACTCTTCTAGAGTATGCTCGGTTAAAAGAAAATCCTATTAAAGTTTACAAACACATTTCTAGATGTGACCTAGTTAAGGGATTTCCCTCAGATCTGTTAGGATCTTCACCTTGTTAGAAGTGACCTTGTTAAAGGATTTCAAACACTCAATCATAATGTCACCTTGCTAGAGGGTTTTGCAAATAAGACTGTTAAGTCCACTCGGTTAAGAGATTTTCTATCACTTTACAAAATAACAGTAATAAAAATCTATCTGCAACTTCACATCTAAAATGCTAAAGCAGATTCTTATTTGCTCAATACAATGTGGACATAGAACTAATCTTGTCCATTTGCTGGGCTCTATACTCTATTATTCAGAACAGGTCTTCAAGCTTCAATGCTCAGTAATCACTATGTAGCATCCCTGTGCATACACTTGCCCACATACATTGTTTATCAGCAGTTCCTTATTTATAAACAATAGCTAACCGCTTAATCCCCTTGATCACATTTCCCATGATCAATCATAGCCATCAGATCTTCAAACCTTGACTAGGTTCAATGTGTCCTTCAATCTGAAAATTTCTTACCCTATTTTGGAACTTGCATATATTTCTTGGAACTTGTGCTAGGGTATTGTGGTTCAATCTGTGTTGTAGATCTTTCTGTCGATTTTCCTTTGCCATAGATTCTTTAACAAACTTCATTCACAACATACCAATCATTTAATCATAGCTAGCTCATCAGCTTCCTTCATTAAATAATATATGTAATCATTTAATGCATTTTGTTATTACTCGGTTGCAACTCGGTAAATACTAAACTTCGCTCGGTAGACATTCCGCCTTCATTAACCGATAGTGATAACCTTAGGGTTTACTGACTAGGTTCTTTGCTCGGTAACATAGTATAGTATTAACCTTACAATCAATAACATATGTATGATATCAAAACAATCTAAACATCATGATCTCATCATTGTCTAACTCGGTAATAGTTTCCCATTGAATAACTTATTTCTCCCCCTATTCATCATATTCTTTCTGTGTCTTTTACCGACATCTTTATGCTCATCAAGTCATACTTCTCAAGATATGGCAACATCATACTGAATTAGAAAATCAATTTCTTGACATCAATGACAAAATAATAATATTAAGACAGTAAACATCCTTAATCAGTTATATCCATAATCATCAACAACCTTCTCAATATCCTTATTGAAATGCCAACAATCTCTCCTTGTATGTTATAATGCCAACACTAGGTATGTGAGATTGAATCATTCAGAGGATCAAATCATTGGGGATAAGAGAAATGGAGTGATGACAAGAAGAAAACTGGCAACTAATGAGGTAGGTTTAATTTCACAAGTTGAACAGGTATCAGTAATTGAAGCATGTAATGATGAACATTGGCTAAAAGCTATGGAAAAAGAATAAGATTAGATTAAGAAAAATAACACAAGGACCTTGGTTCCCCAACCTAAGAATAGGAATGTTATTGGAAATAAATGGGTTTTTAGGAATAAATTGAATGAGGATGGTCAAGTTATAAGGAGTAAGGCTAGATTGGTTTGTAAAGGACATTCTTAGAAGGAAATAATTTATTATGGAGAGACTTTTGCACCTGTAGCGAGGATTGAAGCTATAAGATTATTTCTTTCCTATGCTGCTTATAAATATGACAAGGTTTATGAGATGGATGTTAAATGTGCATTCTTGAATGGGGATCTTGATGAGGAAGTTTATATTGAGCAACCTGATGGTTTTTCACTATCAGATGATACAGATATGGTTTGCAGGTTAAGGAAAGCTTTATATGGATTAAAACAAGCACCTAGAGCTTGGTATGCAAGGTTGGATAAATATCTTTTGAAGCTTGGTTTTACTAAGGGAAGTGCTGATAGTAATTTATATTATAAAATCACTGATGATGATATACTGATTGTTGAAGTATTTGTTGATGACATTATTTTTGGAGGTGAAGATAAGTTATGCATAGAATTTTCTAAGAATATGGAGAAAGAATTTGAGATGTCTATGATTGGTAAGATGAAAGTTTTCTTAGGTTTGCAAATTACTCAGACTAACAAAGGTATTTTCATCTGTCAAACTAAATATGCTAAGGAATTTTTGAAGAAATTTGGTATGGGAGATTATAAACTGGTAAGTACTCCTATGGTTACAAGTGAGAAATTGACAAGAAAAGATGTTTTTGCACTGGTAAATCCTACAAGATACAAATCTATGATTGGAAGTCTGCTTTATCTGACTCAATCTAGGCCTAACATTATGAATGTTGTTTGTATTGTTTCAAGATTTCAGAGTGATCCTAGAGAAAATCATGAGATGGCAGTGAAAAGGATTTTTAGATACTTGCAAGGTACATCAAAATATGGCTTGTGGTACCCTAAGGATGATAACTTTACTTTATGTGTATATATAGATGTTGATTGGGCTGGAGATGTTGATGACAGGAAAAGTACTTCCAATGGAGATTGCTTTCTTGGAAAGAAGTTGGTTTCATGGATCAACAAGAAACAATCATGTACTTCTTTATCTACAACTGAAACTAAGTATGTTGTTGCTGGTACTAACTGTACACAAGTTTTATGGATGAATAAAATGTTGAAGGAGAAGGTGGAAGCAAATGAAGTTAGACTGGTTTATGTGAACACTTAAGAACAAATTGCAGATATTTTCAATAAACCTTTGTCCAAGGGATCATTTGAGTATGTGAGAGACAGATTGGGAGTTTTCACCCCTCCGGTAGAGACTTGATTGATGTGGTTTGACATCAGTCTGACATGCATTATCAGAGATACTACTCATTCTGGCACTAATGTGGGATGCTACTGCTCAGGGGGAGTAGTCAGCTTTGTGATTCAGAGGCTTATGTTTTTTGCTTTGATATTTCTGTCAGATTTTAGGCATTGATGTCAAAGGAGGAGTGATATTGTTGTGAAAAAGAAAAAGAAAGAGGGAGAGATATTGATAAGGGAGAGAAATTCAGAGCTTTACCGAAATATTATTTATAGGGGGAGATATTGATATTCAGAGCTATATATGGGAGTTTGTTGGTTGTCTTCCACAGGGGAGACTTGTTTGGCATTTCTTGGTACTTTGATAATTTTCACATCTAGTGTTGCCATCAATTCCATAGGGTGAGATTATTGTCCATTTGGTGGAATTGATTATGTGTTGCATTGATGTTTTGTCATTGATGCCAACACTAGTTGTTTGGATTCTTTATCGACACCCTTTTGGTCCCGGTAGGTTGAGTGGTTTTTGGTTAACTTAGATCCGACATGATCTGGTAGGCTCCAATATAGTTTGGTGATGGAATTGGCTTATTCATAATACTTATACGCATATTTGGTCAGTTGGTTTTGGTCTGGTGATTGGATGTTATCCTGCTTGCTTAGAAGATCGATTTTTGGTTCCGACGAGGGTTTCACTAGTAGAGATTTTGATGGAGATCTTTGATGAATTGCATAAGTGGTGTTGGTGCAGCTTCTGGTGGAGTTTCAGGATGATGTTGGTGATCATGTTTGAGACTTGGCAGTTGGAGATCATTGATGTAACATATGGACCTATACTTGGTCCCAGTTGATCTAGGTTATGGACTGACTTTAATGTAACATGTGGATAGGACCTATGGATGTATTTCTAGGATGTCTTATGTGTTAATATTATTTGTTTGGTCTAAGGCCGACATGGTTTATAATTATGTAATCAGTTTACTATCTAGTGGTTGACCTAATTGTTTATGGTCGAGGGTTTGTATATATAGATGTAAGATCTCATTGTAGATCATCATGGTTAATGTAAGAGGTCATGGTCAAGGAATGTAATATCATTTAGGCAAAGAAGTTGGTCAATCATTGGAGATCAAATTGGGTTTATGTAAGAGGATTTAGTCCTCCGATATTGAGCTTAATCAGAACTGTACTCAGCCATAGGAGATGCTATCTTTTGTAGTTTAACACTTCTCCGGATTGTAGTCTGGATTTATATGTAGTTAGTGAGGCTCCTTTTATGATGAGCACTATGCTCTAGGTTGTTGGCCTTCCTGCAAGTGCAGGCCCCTCAATTGTAATTCACATAGTTACTGCAAAATTATTATCTGACTGTGGTTAGGCTTCCCATCGTGGTTTTTCCCTTTATCGAGTTTTCCACATACAAATCTTGGTGTTATGTGGATGGCTTTTATTTTGTGATTATTGTTTATGCTTAATTGGTTTATCTGCTATTTCGGTATTAATATTTTGGGTTCTGGTATTAAAGTTTAAATTGATAAATCTATGACAACTGATTCACCCCCCCCTCTTAGTTGTCTTTTAGTTATTTAAACTATCTAACAAGAGGCTCACTAGAGTGCCGGTTTAGTGAGGTGGAGTAGGCTTATTTGATCCTCTAGGATTTCATCACCTAGAGGGTGTCGAATTTCCTCTTCCATATTTTTGGTGAAGCTAACGTGAACCATTTGATTGTTGTTTCATTGTGTATGTTCGGTCTATTTTAAAACTTGCTTAAAAGACAAAAGGAACTTAATTTTTTATTAAAAAATTCCTAAATAAAAAAGTGTGATACTTTATATTTGAGTCCTTTATTGCTCACTCGTAGTGTGGGAGTGTTGCAGAGCCTATCTATGAGCTTTATTACCAAGACTACCATTAGGGATATTGTGAGGAGGAACTTTAGGTAGAGTATCCCTCTTGATCATCATAGCCCTACTCATCATGTTTTTATGTTCACAGACATGTCAAACTTGACCGATCTCTTCCCTCATCATCTCCTTAAGAGTGGTATGGTTGGGGGCTCTTATACACTAGGATCACAAGATACTACCCTTGTAAATAGTCCCCCAAGATCTCCTCTCGCTATTGACCATGACTCAATAGTCATTGTGTAGTTTGATCAGATTCAAACATTAGAGGAGAACTTAGTATACTTAAAAGGGTTCTTGAATAGAGAAAATGTTCTCCCCTAGGCCAGAAATGTGATAAAGACTCTGATGGACATTGTTCATTTTAGATAAAAAAAGGGTTGGAGATGTCGAGGGCCTTATCCTTGATTGGTAAGTGTTACATGCCCCTTGTTGATGCTCCCTCTCAAGATAATCAACTCAATGCCACTGGTCCTTAGATTGGTATTGACATACCTAGAGTGATAGTACACATGGTTGACATTGGACCTAGGATTGTTCCCATAATTCCTAGCGTCAATGTCTCTAATATATTCCTGGGTTATACTGCCATGTCCACCAGTTCTCCTACTACTTTTTTTGTATCTCACATTGCTTTTGTTAGTGTTGGCGCAGGGGCTAGTACTTCCCCTAGTGGTGGTGCTAGACCTCATGCTAGTGTTTGTGGAGGTTGTGGTCATGGAACATATTCATTTGTGTGAGATTTTGCCAAGATCAAGAGCTCAATGAAATGTACAAAATAGAGACAAAATATAGGACAAGAATAAATTGTATTCTCATCAATAGATAGATGATCAATAGTTGTTCATACAATGAAGATGAGCCTACTTATATAGGCAAGGCTATATGGATATTTGAGCACACAAACATGCCATGTGGCTCAATAAGAAACAAGGGTAGCTAGGAAATATGTGTGGTAGGTAGGAGAAACAATAAAATATTCCACATGAGGTGGATCACCCACCAAAGGTGGAATTATCACTCCACAATAAGTGGATATGATAAAGTAGTAACAAGAACACACCATAAAAGGTGGAAATTCTCCTACACACACTATCCCAATGTGGTACAAACACCCAAGTGTCTCATACCCAAACTACTATGAAATGCATTTCCTAAGTAAACTTAAGTAAGGTGTAATAATAACCATGATGAATAATTATTTACACCAACAATTTGTTTCTATGCATGGTGCACCTCCCCCCTCTGCCTATTAATCCTTTTTTAAATACCATATTTCAAAACATGGGATAGTTGTAGCAACAAATCATGAATCTTGCATCTACGTGTAGTCAATATTCCTTGCCCATTTACTATCACAAGAGCTCTCTTGAATTGATAATCCTTAATATCATCCTTCCTTATGGGGTTGAAGTATCAAAGTTTGATTGATTTAAAGGGGAATTGATAGTTCTGATACTTAATATAAGTACAAATCCAATAGCCAACAAGATGAGAGGGGGGGGGTGAATCATACAAACTTAATCATCAATCAAAACATTAGATTCAACCTCGGTAACATATATCAGTTATATAATAAAACTGTCAAACATGCAAACTCAAAAGCACATGAACAATATAAACCTCATAACACTAGATTTAACGTGGAAACCCAAATAGGGAAAAACCACTGTGGGATTTCAGACCCACTAAGAAATATACTATTCTAGAGTATTCTCGGTTAAAAGCCAATCCTGTTAAAGATTACAAAACACATTGCTAGATGTGACCTGGTTAAGGGATTTCCCTCAGATCTATTAGGATCTTCACTTTGTTAGAAGTGACCTTGTTAAAGGATTTCAAACACTCATTTAGAATGTCACCTTGTTAGAGGATTTACATATAAGACTACTAAGTCCACTCGATTAAGAGATTTCCTATCACTTTCACAAACTAACAGTAATACAATCTATTTGCAACTTCACATCTAAAATGCTAAAGAAAATTCTTATTTGTTCAATACAATCTAGACATAGAACTAATCTTGTCTATCTGCTAGGCATCAATACTCTATTATTCTAATAGGTCTCCAAGCTTCTGTGCTCGGTGATTACTATGTAGCATCCCTATGCATACACTTGCCCACATACATTGTTTATCAACAGTTCCTTATTTATAAACAATCATCTAACTGCTTAATCTCCTTGATCACATTTCCCATGATCAATCATAGCCATCAGATCTTCAATCTTGTCCAGGTTCATTGTATCTTATGATCTGAAAAATGTTTTACCCTGCCTTAGAACTTGCATAGTCATCTTGGAACTTGTGTTAGGGTAATGCGGTTCAATCTGAGTTGTAGATCTTCTTGCTGACTTTCCATTGTCTTAGATTCATTAACAAACTTTTTCTACAGCTTGCCAATCATTGATCCGCTCCAGCTCATCAACATCTTTCATTAAATATCACATGTAAACATTTAATGCATTCTGTTATAGCTCGGTTACAACTTAGTGAATACTAAACTTTACTCAGTAGACATTCTGTCTTCATTAACCGACTGCGATAACCTTAGGGTTTACCGACTAGGTTCCTTAGGGTTTACCAACTAGGTTCTTTACTTGATAACATAGTATAGTATTACCCTTTACATTTTACAACATATGTATGATGTTAGAACGATCTAAAACATCAAGATCTCATCATTGTCTGACTCGATAGAGTTTCCCATTGAATAACTTATCCGTTTATTCATCATATTCTTTCTTGTGTCTTTACCAACTTCTTTATAATATTCATATCATATTTCTTAAGATATGGCAACATCATACTGAATTAGAAAATCAATTTCTTGACATCAATGACAAAATAATAATATCAAGATAGTAAAACATCTTTAATCAGTTATGTCCATAATCATCAACAACCTTCTCAATATCCTTGTTATATTGCCAACAATCTCCCCGTTTGGCATTGATGGTAAAACCAATTGATTTGACCGTTAAGAATTCGGATTGATGTGATTCTGAAATGCTAAAATGCTCTCCCCCATACATCAAACTTCTCTTATGGTTTCAATCTATTTTCATCTCTCGGTCTTCTCCCCCTAGGTAGGTCTTCTCCTTCTTGGTCTTCTCCCCCTTTGACAACAATGCCAAAAAGAATAGAACTAAAACATAATTTCTTTGCTGTAAGAAGTTATTTCATGCTATTGTATATCAACTGAGTCTCTGTCAGAGCATTTGTTTACAATTGATGTTCCCTATATCATTTCCTGTATTATCCCAATATTATTCTAGTACACTTTTAGAAAAAACATTCTAAAGTGTATCACTCCAACATCAGCTCCCTAAAAGATATTCAATAGATTCATTGAAGTGATGCTTTCACCGATCTCGGTTAGTGAGTAAAAGATAGGGGTAGGACCCCTAACTTACTTCTGAGATATTCAAAAGTGTCCTTTGGTAGTGGCTTGGTGAAGAGATCAGCTATTTGTTCCTTTGTGTTAACATATTCCAACACCACTTTCTTCTCTTGAGCTTCTTCTCTAAGATAATGATACTTGATAGATATGTGCTTTGTTTTAGAGTGCATAATAGGGTTCTTTGAAATATTAATGGCACTAGTATTGTCACAGAATATAGTTACTGGCTCGGTAACTTTCTCATTTATACCTTCCAACAATTGTTTGATCCATGCAATGTTGGTACAATTTAGTGTTGCAGCAACATATTCAGCTTCGGCTATTGACTGAGAAACACATCCTTGTTTCTTGCTAAGCCAACTCACTAGTCTTTCTCCTAAGAAGAAAGCTCCTCCACTTGTGCTTTTTCTGTCATCAATGTTGCTTGCCCAATCAGCATCAGTATAAACTTTTAAATCAAAATTATTTCCTTTCTGATATACTAAGCCATAATCTTCAGTGCCTTTCAAGTATCTGAAATTTTTTTTGCTTGCTGTCATGTGTATTTCTTTAGGATCTGCAGAGAATCTTGCAACAATACCTACTACATGTGCTATATCTGGCCTGTTGTGAACAACATATTGTAGTTTTCCAACCATGGATCGGTAGAGTGTCTCATCAATAGATGCAGATTCATCATTCTTTGATAGTTTGCAGTTTGTAGTCATAGGAGTACTTACTAGCTTTGAATCCTCCATTCCAAATTTCTTCAAGATTTCCTTTATGTATTTTGATTGAGTAATGAAAATTTCATTTTTCATTTGCAGTATCTGTAAGCCTATAAAATACTTTATGTCACCGATTAATGACATCTCAAATTCTTTGCTCATTTCATTACCAAAGTTCTTGCATAAAGAGTCATTTCCACAAAATATAATATCATCAACAAATATGGCTGAGATTAGTATTCCATTTTCATCATTCTTCATGTACATGTTGTTGTTCTCACTTGTCCTTATAAAACCAATCTTAATCAAATAAGAGTGCAATCTTTCATACCATGCTCTAGGTGCTTGTTTCAGACCATATAAAGCTTTGTTCAATTTACATACCTAATCTTTATTATTGTCTTCAACAAATCCTTCAGGTTGTTCAATGAAAATTTCTTCTTCTAATATTCCATTCAGAAATGCAAATTTTACATCCATTTGATATACCTTGAAGTTTTTGTAAGCAATATATGCCAACAATGTTCTAACTCCTTCAAGTCTAGCAATAGGTGCAAAAGTCTCACCATAATCAATTCCTTCTTCTTGGGCATAACATTTGCAAACCAATCTTGCTTTGTTTTGGATGACCTCACCTTTCTCATTTAGCTTGTTTCTGAAGATCCACTTTGTACCGATTACATTTTTTTCCTTTAGTCTTGGGACTAGTGTCCATGTGTCATTCTTCTTGATTTGATCAATCTCTTTAGTCATAGCATTTATCCAATATTCACTATTGAATGCCTCTTTCACTATTCTTGGTTCAAATTCAGATATCAAACATGTGTTCTATCTCAGTTTGTTCTGTGTCATCACCGGATCATCCTTATCTCCTATAATCTGACTTGGTGCATGGTGTCTTCTAACATATTTAGCTAATACAGGCTCGGTAAGCTCTATATGATACTCTTCATCACTTGGTAACTGGATATCTTCCTCATTTCCTTCAACAGTTATCTCGGTAGGACTTCTCGGTTGTACATAGACAAATTCATCATAGTCTTCTAGTTCTTTGGAATTCCTGTCATCAGTTCTTTCTACAAATTCATCAATTTTCACATTTGCACTTTCTACTATTTTGTTAGATGATTTGATCAGACATTTAAATGCTTTTCTTCTAGAAGAATATCCTAGAAATGTTCCTTCTTCATTTTTCTGATCAAACTTGTCATTTCTATCATCTTTATGAACATAGCATTTGCTTCCAAAGATCTTAAAATAACTTACATTAGGTTTCTTGCCATACCAGATTTCATAAGGTGTCTTCAAAGTACCTTTCTTCAATTGAACTCGGTTCAAGGTGTAAACAGCTATGCTTAATGCTTCTCTCCAAAATGTTTGTTGAACCTTCTTCTCAATCATCAGTGTTCTAGCACAATCCACAATAGATCTGTTTCTTCTTTTACTATTCCATTCTGCTGTCGAGTCTTCAGTGTAGAGACTTGTCTTTTAATACCATGATCATTACAAAATAGGTTGAAATCATCAGATGTGAACTCTCCTCCTATATTTGATCTAAGACATTTCAGTTGTCTTCCTGTTTCATTTTCAACTCTAGCCTTGTACCACTTAAACATTTGAAAAGCTTTTGACTTTTTCTTTTAAAAACATTACTGACATCATCCTTTAATAATCATCCACAAATAATATGAAATACTTATCACCATAATAACTTTGAACTTTCATAGGACCACAAAGATCAGTGTGCACAAGATCTAAAATTCCCTTAGAAGTGTAGGACTTACTTGTAAAGCTTGATCTTGTCATCTTACCCATCTGGCATCCTCGACACATAGCATTCTTAGGTTTTTCAAGACTTGGTAGACCTCTTACTCGGTGCTTCTTACTTATTTTGATCAGATTATCAAAATTAACATGACAAAACCTTGTATGCCATAACCAAGTATCATCAATCTTTGCATGAAAACGCTTATTGTGAGTTGAGTCAAGGTGAAATGTATTGCCTTTTGTTTGTGTCCTGGTAGTAGCTAACTTTCTATTCTTGTCATGAACTTTGACAATTTCTTTCTGAAATTCTATTCGGTAACTTGTGTTGTTTAGTTGTGCTACACTCAACAAATTGTATTTCAAACCTTCAACACAATAAACATCATTGCATCTTGCATTATCAAGAAGTGTTATGGATCCTTTACCTCTTACCGAACATGGTACATCATTACCAAATCTAACATAGCCTCCATCATAATCTTCTAACATAACAAACTTGTGTTTATCTCCTGTCATATGATGTGAGCATCCACTATCTATAATCCAAGAATCATTAGTGTTTATGTGAGATATTAGGGCTTTTTCTTCATACCTTTCTTCATCTGATCCATCCTTGATAGCCACATAAACAACTTCGTCCATATCAGTCTCATCTAATTTATCATCTTCAGATTCCTCATCAGCAATTAAGCAGGTCTTTCTATCTCTTCTTCTGAAGTCTCGGTGACCTCTGTAATGATTATCTTTCTATCTGTCATCTCAGTAATCTCTATTTTTAGTGAAATCTTTGTCAGGATAGTTAGAAGCCATATGTCCAATCTTATCACAATTGAAACATTTCAAGGGTAGTTTTCCTTTATACTTACCTTTGCCTCTTGGTAACCTTTTGGCCAATAGTACTTCAAATTCTTCTTGCTTTTTGATTTCTTCATACAGTTTATGTACCTCCTCCATGTTCTTCTGAAATATTTCACTTGCTCCACTATGATCTCCTTCAGAGTACTTATACTTTCTTTCATTGTAATCATTAGATTCATTCAGATGAAAAGAACTAAATGCAGATTCAACTTTATTTACCGATCACCCACGGTTATCAAAATTACTTAACTCAAATGCATGTAGCTTACCAATAGTAGCATCAAAGGAAACTAGCATATTAGGTATAGACCTCAATTCATTGATTGCAGAGACTCAGAATGCATAGGCAGGTAGAAGGGTTCTTAACAACTTACTTGTCACATCCTTTTCTTCAATAGTTCCTCCTGCTCCCTTGATTTGATTTACAATCTCCTTTAGTCTTGTACTGTATTGGGTTATGTTCTCACCTTCATTCATCCTCATAGATTCAAGTTGTCCTCTTAGACTATCAACTTTTTCTCTTTGAACATGTTCATCTCCTCCATATACAGATATGAGCTTAGTCCACATTGCCTTTGCATCATTGCAGCCTTCTAGATCATTAAACTCAAAATCGATCAATGCAGATGTTATTTCAATCATTGCTTGAATGTGTTCTTGCTTTGCCTTTATCTCTTCCATAGTTAATGGATAGGTGCTTGGTGTAACAAAATCATTCTCCAGATAATATAAAGCATATTCTCCAACTCCTGATAGATGTAGCTTCATCCTTTTCTGCCATGTAGAGAAACTTGACTTATTCAGCTTAGGTGCATCCCTCTTATACATCTTGGATCTTTAACTCAAGTGCCTTTAAACTTTCCTTTCGGAGTTTGATGCTCTGATACCAATTGATAGTTCTAATACTTAATATAAGTACAGATCCAATAGCCAACAAGATGAGAGGGGGGGGTTGAATCATACAAACTTAATCATCAATGAAAACATCAGATTCAACCTCGGTAACATATATCAGTCATATAATAAAACTATCAAACATGCAAACTCAAAAGCATATGAACAATATAAACCTAATAACACCAGATTTAACGTGGAAACCCAAATAGGGAAAAACCACTGTGGGATTTCAGACCCACTAAGAAATATACTCTTCTAGAGTATGCTTGGTTAAAAGCCAATCTTGTTAAAGATTACTAAACACATTGCTAGATGTGACCCGGTTAAGGGATTTCCCTCAGATCTATTAGGATCTTCACTCTGTTAGAAGTGACCTTGTCAAAGGATTTCAAACACTCATTTAGAATGTCACCTTGTTAGAGGATTTACACATAAGACTGTTAAGTCCACTCGGTTAAGAGATTTTATGTCACTGTCACAAACTAACAGTAATACAATCTATCTGCAACTTCACATCTAAAATGCTAAAGAAGATTCTTATTTGTTCAATACAATATAGACATAGAACTAATCTTGTCTATCTGTTGGGCATCAATACTCTATTATTCTAACAAGTCTTCAAGCTTTTGTGCTCGGTGATTACTATGTAGCATCCTTGTGCATACACTTGCCCGCATACATTGTTTATCAACAGTTCCTTATTTATAAACAATCATCTAACCGCTTAATCTCCTTGATCACATTTCCCATGATCAATCATAGCCACCAGATCTTCAATCTTGTCTAGGTTCATTGTATCTTACGATCTAAAAAATGTTTTACCCTTCCTTAGAACTTGCACAATCATCTTGGAACTTGTGTTAGGGTAATGTGGTTCAATATGAGCTATAGATCTTCTTGCCGACTTTCCATTGCCTTAGATTTGTTAACAAACTTTTTCTACGTCTTGCCAATCATTGATCCGCTCCAGCTCATCAGCATCTTTCATTAATATCACATGTAAACATTTAATGCATTTTGTTATAGCTCGGTTACAACTCAATGAATACTAAACTTTACTCAGTAGACATTCTGTCTTCATTAACCGACTGTGATAACCTTAGGGTTTATCGACTAGGTTCCTTAGGGTTTACCAACTAGGTTCTTTACTTGATAACATAGTATAGTATTACCCTTTACATTTTACAACATATGTATGATGTTAGAACAATCTAAAACATCAATATCTCATCATTGTCTGACTTGATAGAGTTGCCCATTGAATAAATTATCCCTTTATTCATCATATTCTTTCTTGTGTCTTTACCGACTTCTTTATAATCTTCATATCATATTTCTTAAGATATGGCAACATCATACTGAATTAGAAAATTAATTTCTTGACATCAATGACAGAATAATAATATCAAGACAGTAAAACATCTTTAATCAGTTATGTCCATAATCATCAACAACCTTCTCAATATCCTTGTTATATTGCCAATAGGAAGGGGATCGTAATGTGCACATTGATTCTTTCATGACCATGTGTAGTGACTATCATAGTTTGGATTTTGTTCTACTTAAGATATTCTCACAACCCCTTAAGGGAACCATGTTAGGATGGTAAAACTCCTTGTTGGATCACTCCATCCAAACATTTGATCAAATCGTGGATTTGTTTCTCAAATATTTCTAAGCAAACATTTGTAGCAGTGTCACTATAGTTGACCTTTTTCACTTTAAGGAAAAGCCCAATGAGAAAGTTATTGGTTTTATCTCTTAGTACCAATCTATATATACCAGAAATCCCTTTTCCTTGTTATATAGTGATCTATATAGGATATTCATGAATAATATGTATTCAACATTGAGAGAAAAACTATTCATTAATCACTATCAGAAGTTTGCTAGCCTATGTTTTCCACTCACTAACTTCCACCATATGATGACTTAATTTAGAGAACCTGCTTTGAATTTTCATACTGGTGCCTTTGGGGTATGTCTTACATGGAAGGATTAAAGAAAAATAATGTTGCAACTAATGCCATTTTCATACCTCTGGCAAGTGAGATAATTGCACAAGAACCACAATGAAATAGAGTCTTTACAAAGTTAAATGACTCTTACTCGAGTAATGCAAAGGTTTCTAAAAGATAATTTGATAACCCTTCTTGAGATTAGGCCCTTGCCTAACAATAGATCATACCTTCAATGGTATGATGGTTCAAAGTTCAATCAATTTTACCATGTGCCTAGAAATGAAAATGAGTGTTGCACTCATCTTAGACATATTGTCCAAGACCACATAGATAGTGGAGCTATCTAAGTTGGTGAAAGGAAACAAAAATCAAACAAATCTATTGATAAGGTGAATAGTGAATTTCAATATACATGGATCCTTTTCCATGTCATTTATCTAACTTTGTTTCTACATAATTTTTGAATCTAGCATCAAGTGTAGGCCCATATGTTAATATGGTTACCATCACTCCAATCTTGCCTCCTAGCTAGAGGGAAAAAATAATTGATATATCTTTTACTCTTTGGTTGCCCCTTATTTTGGAGAGCCTACTCTAGATACATCCCAACAAAGTTAAATGGTCAAACTATTATAGGTGTGATGGATGATACTTCATGTAGAGTTGATTCATTATGAAGGAGGCCTTATTTTTTAATGGTTGGCATAGGCCAAGATATGATGAGGGTGATACCCTCTGTATGCATAATGACTTGTCCCTTAGTCCTTTGGGAACATCACCTTGATGGTCCTTGTGGGACCCAAGGTTGTATCTAGTAATTTTGTTATCATCCCTAATTCAAATATTTTTTAGGTTAAAATAGGTATGGATGTGATGCACTCAATGATTCACAAGTGCTTAAATTTTCCTCATGAGGGCTTAGTATATTGTCTAAGATACTAGATATCAACTTCTCATTGTTCGTGGGGACTTTTATTTGCATAAATTTTTGGTCTTCTCTAGTTGGGCCTATGCTTTCTTGTGGTGACTTAATATATAGAGCATATTATCAACTTAAGTCAGTTCAATTTTGAAATTCGTTGCCCCTTCCTACACCACTATCTTCTTTTCCTTACCTATCTTCTCTTCCTATGTTGTAATGAGTCATGTATTATGCCCCTTCTTCATTAGGCATTGGAGATAGCCTTGTTCCTTAAGGTAGACATCCTTGCCTACCTAGGACTGTGCAACATCTAGTGATGTATTTTGTTACTATAACTACTTTTTATGTAGATAAGGGGAAGGAACTCGTGTTGTCAAAGTCTACAACCAACCCACCCTTTGAGCTCTTGATCCTAGTTAGTATCCCTCATTCTATTTGGTATGATAAGGGAAATTTCTTACATCATGTTCACCTGTCACCTTCGACACCTAAATCAAAGCCTCCAAGGGTACCTCTTATTCCTCTAATTATTCATAGAACAAAAAGGCAAAGGGAACTTGTGCCTATGTCTGTAGTCCTTATTTTAGTTGCACCTCTTTCTTTTTTGGTTGGGCCTTCCCCTTCACCAGAAACAATCTCAGGGGCCTCTTCTATGCAACATGATGTTTCTACTCCTTAGAACTTCATTCTTGGTCCCCACCTATGCCTGAACCAGCTTGCACATGAGCATAGGCATCCTTGACAAATGATGGCACTCGAGAATGATGCTACTTTGAAGGTTGTGAGTGAGCCTTCTTTTATTTCTGCTTTTTTTCAACACATTTCCCCAATGATTCCTTCATTTTCCATCTTGATCCTTCCTACTTTAGGAATTGTTGGTGATTCTCACCTTAAATGGATCCAAGCTTTTATCACTCCTTCCTTGGAGCCTCCTCTTATCACGTCTTTGCCTAATATGCCTCTATTCTCTAAACTGCTCAACATGTTGCATACATAGGTGGTATATAGTACAACTTTGCTTGATCCTCCAACTTTGTAGTCATATCCTCATTAGTTTTTGTGTAACCCTGCAATCTACCATAAGTTGACAGGAGGCTTGTGTCTTTGGTCCTTCCTAAATGCAAGTTCGATCAGGGTTTGATTCTAGATTTGCATCATTGAGAATCAGCTCTGGTAATCTCTTCATCTATTCTTTTGTTGACTTTAATGCCTATTTCATTTTTGGCTTCTATCTATTTTTTGAGGAGGTTCCACCTTCTTTGGAGTTTATCTCTACCCCTCTCTCAAAGTTCGGTGGTACAAGTCTTTTTTTTCCACCTATCTCTTATGTTGAGGAGAATTTGTTTGACTCCTTAGAGGATATCCCAACATTCTTTATGATCTTCATGTGACCACTGACTCCCACCTATCATGAGCTATTGGATGAGAATTTGGAAGCTAACTCATCCTTGGCTCTTGCTGCTAGTGTTGTGCCCAGTGCTACTCTTTCTTTTGTTCCTCTTTAGGCTCGTTATCCCTCCCTATATGATCTATATTATGAGGATGATGACCTATTAGAAGATGACCCATAGGTCAGTACCTCATTGTTTTTTATATTAAGTATAGAATGTGCCTGACTATGTTCCCTCACACTTTCTTTATGTGGTTTTTCCCTCTTGGATGACCCAATTAGTTACTTTATTGATGCTTGGAAATTGGAGTGTACTATCTTTATCTGTTGTGCTCTCTGGGAGGACCTGACTTACTCCTTAGGTGCTAGAAAATAGGGGATTTTCTATCAGAAATTTTCTTCTATTTGTTAATTTCTTTTATTATCTCTATCATATTTTTCTTTTCAATATCAAGGATGATGCAAAGAGTTGGGGGCATTTAGGCTCTTTTCCCTATTGATTTGATTTTTAATTTATCTTTGTTTTCATGTTCCTTCTTCATATGCTCCGTAAAGTTCAACACCATGATTAAACACTCATACACAACTATATATGTTGTCTCATTTTACTACTATGGGTTTTGACATTGAATAAGCAAATTCCCTTGTGTTTTTATTGATGTTGTATGTCTTATGTGTCATCCGCTAAAGATGAAATTCCACGAAAAACATCTGATTATGTTGATGTGACACACCATCTCTTCTCCTTAGAATGACATGTGTTCTAGACATACCATTCTAAGGGGGGCTTTCATATCTCTATATCTCTACATTTTTTCATTTTCATCCTATGTTATCTATCTAATGATCTCTTTTTATCATTTTCCTTTGTTGGGGCCAAACGAATTGATCTCTTTTTATTGCTAGCCTTTGTGGGAGCCAATCCACTTGATTATTTTTTATTTCTTAGCTCTATGGAGGCCAAACCACTATCTAATCAATCATCGATCTATGCAAGCCACCCTATCGTATGACTATCTAACAAACACAAATTGCTACTTGTATTGACACATATCTTTTAGTCATCGTCTTGTTATCTCTGTGTCTAATTGTTTAAAAAAAAACTCTTTTTCATCTGACATGCTTGTCTACAACTAAAATTTATTTGATGGAATAGCCTAGAAAGATCTTACAAAGGTTCGGGACACTTCCCTAGGGGCAACTTTGGTTTGAGGATTCTTCTTCCCCTTCATGTCTCAGTAAAATTACTCTAACCTTTATCTCTACTTTAGCTTCGCATCTGGTAACAATTATATGCTCGCTAAAAGTGGGGACAAAATGTAACATCATAAATTGCATCTTGTGCAATTCCATGCTACACAAATCCCTTCCTTTTATGCTGATTTGAGATCATCTTCACCTTTTTGTCCTTTTTATTTGTATGGCTTGCGTAGTAAGTTTTCACCTTGGATTTTTCTTGACTTTATTAGTTGTTGACTCATGGACACTAGAGTGTCATGTGACGTCCATGTGTCATTCTATCATCATATGAATTTACAGACTGAAGGTGGTTTTTTGAGCATTATGCCTGTAACTATCAAGGTTTGTAATGCCTTTGTATGCACCCACAAATGTCATATTCAAATCTAGTTGGTTTATCTTCCCTTAAGAGATTCATTTTTACCCCTCTAGCCACAAATTAAACTCTCTTAAACATTTTGAGACACTTTGAAACTTCTTGATCATTCTTATTGCATTCCACTATCATTATACACCATTTTATCTTGCTGCCATCTTCATAACTGTGTATCAGAGGATTCTTGGTGCTCACCTTCACACCAATGGGATCTTGTTCTCTTGGTGTTACAATAGGGGAGTTGCTTCCTCTTCATTCCCATTATTGCATTGTATCACCTTAGCATATCTTTTGTTATATTTATTACATGGTTTATTTTTTCATTTATCAATCTATTATCTTGGCTATCAGTGGAGGTGGAAACACCAAAACGGAATTGAGTTTAACTTATATTGGCTAGAACATTTATATGTATCTGTACATTTAATTATTTTTTTATTGTTTATCTATTTATATTTGGCTCATCTATTTATTGGTTATTTATTATTTATTTATATTGGTTTTGATTTATTATTTGAGCTTTTGATTTATTGGATTACTATTTATTTATTGTTTATTAAATACTCAATGGGTATTTATGTATGTCCATACATTTATTCGTTTATCTTCTTTATTGATTATTTATTTATTTATTTATTGTTGGATTATTTATTGTTTTGATTATTTATTTATTTATTTATTTGCTATTATTCATTTACCTACCCCTTCTTATGATTGGCCCTCTTGGGAGTTGTGATTGTGAGGATAATAATATTTAATTGTTTGTTTATTTATTTATATTATTTGTGGTTTCATATTTAATTGGAGCATTTATTATATTGCCTTTGGTTTATTTTATTGGGCTTTAATTTATTATTATTTTTTATTATATTACTATTATTATATTTTGTTGTTACTAATTGAGTAATTAAATATTATGTTTATACCTACCCTATTATTTTATTGGTCGAGATTTGAGGGTAAGTAAAAAATATTATTTTATATTCTTACCTCAATTTTTGGGAGGGGGTTGGTATAGAATATATTTTATTGGAATATTTTGATTGGCAGATATTCTTCTATAGTTTTGAATGAGATTCTATTTATTGTCTTTGTGAGCATTTTTGTGGGTTTGCTTCTGGATATCTTTCTACGACTTTTGGATTTTAGAATTACTTGGTTGGGTTGAATTTTGGAAAGCTTGTTAGTTTGGATTTTTGGTCTTCTACGAATGCATTACCATCACTCTACTTCCAAGTTGGAGATCTTTTTCCATTCTTGCATTTTAATTTTTAAAAGGGTTGTTTTCTTCGTGACTGCTAAAAGATTGTTTGGGGAGATTTGGGAATGAATGATTATTCTATTATCAGTAATTGGAGTAATATTTTGGGAAAAAGATTTAAATATGATTTTATGAATCTATGTGTTTTGTATTGCTAGAAAAGGGCATTTGTGTATTTTAATATGTTGATTATACTATGCCTGTGAATGCATTGTGGTAACAATTGGTTTTGTGAGGTTTATTTGTTGTTGTATACCCTATCTTGTGTCCATTTGGTTTAATTAGATCTGGAGTGGCTATGTCTATAATCATTTATGTGCAAGTTATTGTCAGTATAAGTTGGAATTACTGGATGTGTTGTATTGTTGGCCTTAACAAGGATTTGTTTTGGTTTCTTATTAGCTTTTAGTGACTTCTTGGTCGTATTTATGCCATTGTAAGGCCCATGCCTGAATCTAGGCAAATTTGAGTATCTCCATATCCCATTTTCTATGAGTTGGTCCCTTGTTACAATAGCACTACGATGGGCTTCAATAGTACCAAAGTAGTGTCAATAGATTTCTAGGTTGGTTTTTGAGTCCCTTGATTTATTTCTCTTCTTGGTCTTTATTCTAGAGGCTTGTTTTGTTATGTTTCATAGTTTCAGGGCACTGTGCCATTCATTTGTGTTATGTGTGAATCCATTTGGGCTTCAACAAGTCATTTTGTTCTTGTTCATTGAGGCTTTGATATGTTGGTCCAGTAAGTTGAGTGATTCCTTATTGTTGAGGATAGTTAATTGTAGCTCTAATGAGAGGTTATGTTTTTCTTCGTTGTGGAGGATCATTCTATGTTATTGGATTCATTTATTGACCCTATTTATTTGGATTTGACATTCTTGAGGCTCTCTTTATTATTGCATTTTGGCATTATGAGCTTATGGCTTGGTCCTTGTTAAGTGGCTCTTAGTTGTATGTTGATGGTTATCTTTGTGATTTAGTTGTATTAGTTTTGTAATGAATTTTGGATGTTTCCCATGTTGAGTTTCATGTTGTTGTAAGATGTATCTTGTTATATTTTTTACCCTATGGTTTTGGTCCATGTTTGGGAGAGTGGGCTCTTGCATGTGTTGGACCTAGGTTATGAGCACTAGATCTCTAGGAAAGGGGTCTAGACCTATGGAACCACATGAAGATTTTATGATTTAATTTTCAAGTGATAACATTATTAATAATTTATTAGTGGGTTGGGTATTTAGGAATTCACCTAATTAATATTAAGAATATGATGTTGTATGCCCCAATTGGATGGACCCAGGGAGATGGTTTTGGGATCCTAGATTGGGAAGACCATTGGAGCGGTATACTCGATCTCCCTTGAGTGACTCCAAGGTGGAGATAGATGCCACATGAGGATAGCATGTGAGGACATTCTACCCCATGTGTGTCCATTATACATAAGCCTTGATTTTTTGAATTATGCCTCTTGAGGTTGATTGCTTTGATTTAGCCATGTGATGTATTTTGATGTTATATTCTTATGTTGGAGTCTTGTAGTGTCATGTTGTATCCTATGGTTGTTAGGTGTTAGCTTAGGTCTTAATTGTGAGTTGGAACCTTATGTTATCTCCTAGCACGGGGGGTGGTTCCTATTTGGTTCCACATGGTCAGTTGGTTTGATGCCTTCTACCATTGGGATATTCTTCTTGGATGCTAGCATGCATGGATTTGGACCTATAGTATCTCATCATGAGCTTGGATGCTTGGAGTATATTTATGTAATTAGAATTGATATCATGTGTTATGAAAGATGTAAGTATAATGAAGACTATGTAGTCAACATATTGAGATCTTGTATTATAAAACATGTAGTAAGATAATTTTAGAATGAAATGTATTGAATAAGATTGTTGTAAATGGATATTCTAATTCTAGATGTTGTTCGTGATTTGAATTAAATGATTTAGAGATATGTATGCTATGTCTTGAGTAAATTTTATGGCTAGTAGTGATTATGTTATTTATCATATATGCCTTGATTTGAAAGATGTTAATCTCCAATGTTAGATATCTTTAGATATGGAAGTTAAGGGAGTACTTGTTGTTCATATGGAAATATGGCTCATTATTATGAGGTTGTCCTTTGGTGCTGATTTCTATGTATTAGAGATGTTACCATATTATGATGTCTTGTAAATGAGGAACATGAATATGCGTCTATGTAAGTTGTATTATTAAGATGGGATGTAGCAAAGAGACTATGTGCTTGTTCCATGTGCTCTTATGGAAATGAACTTGATATAAAAGAACTATGATACTATTATTGTTATAAGATTATGTATTCGTATGTGATTCATATTATAGATATGTTTATCATGTTGAGAATGAAATCATATGTTTAAATTAGGGGATTGAAATATTAGATTGTATTTATTCTTGTAGAATCATATGACTCTCGAACCTGTTTAGTAGATTGGAATCCTATTTGGATGTAGATAAGTACTTGCTTCTATGATGTTGCATGTGGCTATGGATAGTAATCTTGATGAGTTGTGCTTAAGGAAATAATCGAATACCATTAGTAAAAGTAGGATGAATGCATTTAGTTTCATGATGTGTTAAGTGTTCAAATGGTTAAAGATGAGTAGCAGAAACATTTGATTGGTACTTGAAAATAAACCTCATAAATAGTATGGAAGGGAATAGAGTTATGCATATGTGTTTAAAATGTTTTAACATAGTTGCATGGGAAATAAATGTTTAGTTGGATGATAATATATGGTGTTCTAGATGGATATGTGATGTGCTAGTTTAATGTAAAGTAGTGACAATGAGATACCCTAGAGAATGGAGATGCATTATATGGTTTTATTATGTAGTTATGTTAATGATTAAATAGATGTTCCGCTTGTGTAATATGATTCTATGGTTATGTTCTTGTTGATCTATGTATTCATGTATATAGTTAACGATGCATTGATGAATAATGGTAGTAACGTTGCATTAATAAATACTAGTAATAGCATAGTTGTAATGGTTATCTTAAAAGAAAAAAAAATTATCTCTTTTTGTTAGTAGATTTTGGTTTATTTCTCTAGGGTATTTTGGCGGGCATTACATCTGGTATTAGAGCCCTGTTGCAAACACTAGGATCTCTGCTTATGGTTGTTGCTATTGGCCTTGTGTGGTGTACTATAATGTTCTCTCGACTTGAGTTGTTCTTTGAGATTGGTGAAGGAAAATGTCATTGGAACTTAGGAGATCTTATATGTTTATGCTTTGTGTTTCTCCTTAACTCTTCTAGAAATTAGACTTGTATGCAATATGTGTATTCATTTATTATGCATGCCTCCTGGATGTGAGTGATGTATATATGATTCTAAGTAGTCTTGCTTGCTTTGTAATTTCTAGTGCTTACCTGAGTATTAGAGGTTGTTTTCCCTGTATAAATAATTATGCTATAGAATGATAGAATATTATGTGTATTCTCTTAACTAATTAGTTTGTTACGTTGATTTTCTTATGAATAGTAAGATGAAGTGTTTGTATTGTGCATATAAGAATGAATTACTGTAGATCATGATGAGAAAATAGAAATAATTTGCAAGATTTGCATCAATAGATAGAAAATAGTAGCGTAATAATGTCCTTCTCCTTCCCTTACCCTTCTTCATAAAATGTAAAGAGTTAATTGGTGTTGCATGGGTACCAAATAGAACTATCGGGTGTTTACATATGTTTGTGAATCTAAATTTAAGAAAATATTGTTTGAGTAAATCATATCTTTCAATAGGGACTTGATATTTCTAGTTGCAATTGTAATGTTAGGAGACCTCATGGGAGGTTGAATTTTCATATCTTAAAAAATGATGTAAATAGTTGCATGGTACGATAAATATGTCATGTCTAGGAAAATTCAAATTGTCCATGTACAATTTTGGTGTGCATATATTAATTGTTTGACAATGCTTGTCTTCCTCTTCTCTCTATTTGGATAAAAGATTTATAGAACTTAAGAGCTTCTTAACACTAAGTAGAAGCATTGATTACTCAATGGCAAATATGATTTTGAATACATTAAAAGAGAAGTTGGATGGAATAAATTTGCATCAAAGATCAAAATTTATGCATTGCATTTAAGATTTTCATTTGAAGAAGAATTAGTTAGATATAATATCTTTTCATAAATAATGTATAAAGTTTTTTACAAACTAATAGGTTAAGAGATCATGTTATAATATGTGTGTTGAATGAAGTAAAGATTGGTGCATTGCATGTATAGGAAAATGAAATCATACCATTGTGTCTTTATTTGGTTTGGCAAGATAAAAATCAGCTTTGAGTAGGAGTTGTGCGGTTTTCATGAAATATTTTGCTTGATCAAGAAAAGATGCTATATCCTTACCTTATTTGAATTTTGAGAAAGTGTTTGCTTAACGAATTCTATTAAGATGAATTCATAATAAATTGTATGAAGTTGTATTGTGACTCTAAATTATAATTTTCCTTAAATTTGTGTGACATGAAATGAAAATGGAGATAAAGTAATTTGTATGTAAGGCTATGATATCTAGTTTTATGCTTAGTATAAACAATTTATTAGCTAAGGGTATGTTGGTAAATGGTCATAGGTGGTTAGATGGGAGTGATTGAAATATAATATTAAATTTTTCCTAAAATAATGAGATTTATTTGTTATGAGTAATTTACTTTTGTGAATATATGATTGATTGAATTGTTCAATGACATCATGTAGAACATTCCGATCATCTGCATGCTATTTATTGAGCATTGAAATTAAAAAGGTGTATGTTATAGTATATCATCAAGTGATTAATTGAAGTTCTAACATTTGTTTCTATTATAACTTGGTAAATATGATCAATTTATAGGTAGGATATCTTGAATAGTAATTATGTATGATTGTATTCCTTGTTAATGTATGAGACACCTTATTTCCTCCTTTCATATGTTAGCTTTCATGAAGGATACTTGTCTAGAATATCGTAAAGGATTGTATTACATTAAAATAAATATAGATAAATAAACATATGGCTTTAAATGTTTGGCATGCACTCTCTAAAACATTCAGGGTGTTGTGTAGTGGTTACTCCCTTTGGTGTGACTGATATTGGTTACCTCGTGATGTAGATTTGGATGATTTGGTTATTTTGTAAATTGTGTGAAGTATCATTGGACTTAATTTGATTTTTGTATTTATTTAATTTAGGACTGGCCACTAATTTCTTCTTTCATTTACTTTGTTCTTGTCATGGCACTTATCACATTTTATTTCTGGATTGATTTCGCCAACAAATTTTCTTTCTTTTCATGATTTTATGTTGGCAATATCGATGAATTTATTATGTGTTGAATTGATGTTTTGTCATTGATGTCAACACTAGCTATTATGGTTGGTTACCGGTAGAAGATCTAGTGTTACCGACAGAAGAGACTATCTATTGGACACTTTCGACTTGTTTGGATCAATATAGTATGTTTGGTTCTATGTGTTACATGCTTCTGGAGCATGTTTTGGTCAGTTGGTATTCACTTGGTAATTGGATGCTATTATACACTCTTGTAAACCCTTACCGACATTGGTTTAAGGTTTAACCGATAGAGATTTCATTGAGAAATCTTGATAGGATGCATAAGTGGTGTTGGTGCGGCTTCTTGATGGATTTCAGGATGTTGAAGATGTTCTTTGATCATGCCTCACTTGTTTGAAGACATTGCTTTGGCATGGTGGACCTAGATTAGGTTCGGTGCCTATCTAGGTTATGGACCAGTATCATGTTAATGTGTTTTCTACACGTTACCGGGATGATTTATGGATTGGTTATTGTTGTTTTCATCTTAAGCAGACATGGCATATCATTGTAGTATGGATGTATGTAATGATCTTATTTTAATATATTTTAGGTGGCTGACCTAATTGGTTTAGGCCTTAGGGTTAGTATAAAATGATGTAATATGTCATTATAGATCATGGAAATAAAAAACATAGTATCATGGTATTGAAATGTAATATCATATGTGAAGGAGATTTGGTCGATCATAGGTGATCAAATTGGGATTAAGGAAGAGGTCAAAGGCCTCTGGTATTGAGCTTAATCGGGACTGTAATCAAGCATGGTAGATGCTATCTCTGGCAGTTCATTATTTTGGATTGTTGTCCACTTATCTTGAGATGGTTATTACCTCTCTATAGTCAGTGAGACTCTTTTGTAATGAGCAATACGCTCTAGGCAGTGTGCCTTTCTGCATGTGCAGGCCCCTCATTGTACCACATATTTTATGTAGAAGTATCATCTGACTGTGGGTAGGATTCCTGTCGTGGTTTTTCCCTTTCTGGGTTTTCCATGTAAAAATCATTGTGTTATGTGGTATGGTTGCATTGTGTTAATTCTTTGTTTCACTCTTAAGTTTTATTGCTTACTGGTATCTGTTTCTACTATTCTAGTACTTAATATTTATATGATCCGGTTAAATGTTATTAAGTGGATTAATTGATATAATCTGTCAACAACTAATTCACCCCCCCCGCTCTTAGTTGTTCACCGGTTATCCTAACAATTGGTATCAGAGATTTGGTCCTCTTTTCCAGAAGCTTAACCGCTTGAGGTAGATCCTATGGTAGGTAACACTTCAAATCCACCAGCAACTATTTTGAGAATAGAAATCCCTAAGCTTGATGGAACAAATTATGGGATATGGAAAATTTGAATGGAGACTCATCTTAGATGTCTTGGCAAGGATATTTGGGAGATCATTGAGAAAGGATATACAACTTATGATCCAATATTTGGCAATCCTACTCATGCAGACTCGGATAAGAATATTGAAAATGATTGCAGAGCTAGAGAAGCCCTCTTGTGTGCACTTACTGATCAACAAATCATGGGATTGACTGATACATCATTAGCAAAGGTTATGTGGGATCAATTGAAAACTCTGAATGAAGGTGATCCTACTGTCAAAATTGCTAAACTTCATGGTTACCGGGTAAGATATGAAAACTTGAAGATGGAAGATAATGAAAGAATTGGTGTGTTTATGGAAAGAGTAAATGAAATTATTATCGAAATTCAATGTTGTGGAGGATCTCTAAGTGAAGATGAAATAGTTTCCAAAGTCTTGAGAGCCCTTCCACCCACTTACAAGATGAAGGCAACTACAATTAATGAGCCAAGAATAATGGCAAACACTTCAGTTAACAGAGTCATTTTGATTGGGAAATTATCTTCTTTTGAGCTTGAAGAATTTGGATCTTCCAGAGCTGCAAAGTCTGAACCTTCTTTTCATGCATCATCATCTACTGGCAAAAGTGATTGGAAAGCCTTATATGCAAAAGAATTGGAAGATATGAGGAAAGAGGATGAATAATTTGAGCAACTTGAAGCCTTATTTGCTAGAAGAGTACCTAAAGGACCAACAGGAAGTAAGTATGCAGGAAAAGCACCTTTTAAATGTTTTGCATGTAATAAGATTGGTCATTTTACATCTAGATATCCTGAAAGGAATGCAAGATTTAAAGAGAGAGTTAAGAAATCATTTAAGCCTAATTAGAATAGATATAGATTCAAGAAAAGTAAACAATGTTACATAGTGGATGAGGAAGGAGTAAGTGATGACTCTAAGGATGAACTAGCAACAAACTCTGCTAGTGGATCTGGAAATGGAAAGGAATGGGTGTTATATATTTTAAAGGAAGATGAACTGGAACCGACTATCATGAATAAAGAAAAGGACCTGACAAGAAAAGTTGAAGACAAGAATGAATGGGTAATTGATAGTGGATTCTCACATTATATGACTAGAGATAAAAGAAAGTTTTTGTCCCTACAAGAATACAATGGCAGTGAAGTCATATTTGGAGATGACAAAGCATGTATGATCAAAGGTAGAGGTACTATTTCTTTGAATGTAAAGCATAATACTGATAATGTCTATTATGTAGAAGGTTTAAAGCATAATATTTTGAGTGTTGGTCAATTGGTGGACAAGGGTTTCCAACTTTAGTTTAAAGATAGAAAATGCAAGATCATCAACAAAACTAGTTTGGAAATTGCAACCGGTATTCAGAGTAGAGGTAATATGTTTCACTTGAACACTGGTAATAAGACATGTTTGATTTCTCATATTGATGAGAGTTGGCTATGGCATAAGAGGTTGTGTCATGTTAATTTTGATTGTATTGTTAAGATCAGTTCAACTAAGGCAGTTAGAGATATACCTAAGATTAGGAAGCCTCATAATCCAGTATGTAAGGAATGTCAATTGAGAAAGCAAGTTAGAAATTATTTTAAGAGAATACATGATAAATCTAATGATGTACTTGATTTGATTCATAGTGACTTATGTGTTCCAACAAGGACTAGAAGCTTTCAAGGAAATAGGTATTTGATGCTGATTATTGATGACTATTCTAGGATGATGTTGGTGACTTTTCCAAGGGAAAAGTTTGAAGCCTTTGAGAAATTCAAGATCTTTAAAGAAAAGGTTGAAATAGAAACTGGATTGAAAATCAAATGTCTAAGATCAGATCAAGGTGGTGAGTTCACTTCTCATGAATTTAACAGTTATTGTGAGACAAATGGAATTAGGAGATAGTTATCTGCACCTCGGACTCCTTAGCATAATGGAGTAGTGGAAATAAAGAACAGAACCATTTTGGATGCAACAAGATCTATGATGATGGAAGACAAATTGCCTCACATCTACTATAGAGAAGCAATGAGTACAAAAATCTATACATTCAACAAAGTTCACATCAAAAGTGAAACTGACAAGACCCCTTATGAATTATGGTTTAGACATACACCTACTATTAAATACTTCAGAATTGTTGGAAGTAAATGCTATATCAAAAGGGATGATTCAATTGGGAAGTTTGATCTTAGATGTGATGAAGGGATATTTCTTGGTTATTCAATTCAAAGCAAAGCATATAGATGTTATAACAAAAGATTGCAGAAAATTGTTGAGAGCGCTAATGTGAAAGTGGATGAGCAATACAAAAATCCATCTATATCATATGGCAAGGAACCGGAAGTGGAAATGATCATAACTGAATTGACAATGTCTCAACCGGTATAGTAAACTAAGACAGTTACACTAGCACAATCAAAAAATTCAACTATGACTGATGATCAGAGTAGTGAACTTGAAGTTCAAAAGACACCAAGGTATGTAAGATTAAATCATTTTGAAGATCAAATCATTGGAGATAGGAAAAAGGGAGTTATGACAAGAAGAAGACTGACAAATGAAGAGGTATGTCTTATTTCTCAAATTTAACTGACATCTTTTATTGAAGCTTGTAAAGACAAACATTGGTTAAAGGCTATGGAAGATGAATTAGATCAAATAGAGAAGAATGAGACTTGGAATTTAGTTCCCTGACCTAAAAATAAGAATGTTATTGGAACTAAATGAGTTTTTAGGAATAAACTGAATGAGGATGGTAATGTTGTAAGAAACAAGGCTAGATTGGTTTGTAAAGGATCTTCTCAAATGGAAGGAATTGATTATGGTGAGACATTTGCACCTATAGCTAGAATTGAAGTTGTTAGACTATTTCTTGCCTATGCGGCTTATAAGAACTATAAGGTCTATCAAATGGATGTTAAATGTGCATTTTTGAATGGAAAACATGAGGAAGAAGTATACATTGAGCATCCTAATGGATTTTCACTAACAGATGATAAAGATATGGCTTGCAGATTGAAGAAATCTTTATATGGATTGAAACAAGCTCCTAGAGCTTGGTATGCAAGGCTGGATTAATATCTTTTGAAGCTTGGTTTAACTAAAGAAAGTGCTAATAGTAATTTATATTATAAGATCATTGATGATGATATTCTGATTATTGAAGTATTTGTTGATGATATCATTTTTGGAGGAGAAGATAAATTGTGCATGGAATTTTCTAATAATATGAAGAATGAATTTGAAATGTCTATGAATGGTGAGATGAGATTTTTCTTAGGTTTGTAGATTACTCAAACTGAAAAAGGCATTTTTATTTATCAAACTAAGTATCTGAGGGAATTGTTGAAGAAGTTTGGTATGGATAATTCCAAACTGGTAAGTGAGTACTCCTATGGTGACAAGTGATAAATTATCTATCAAGGATACTTCTACACTGGTAAATCCGACAAGGTATAAGTCTATGATTGGTGGTCTTTTATATCTAACTCAAAGTAGACAAGACGTTATGAATGCAATAAGTATTATTTCAAGATTTCAAATTAATCCTAAAGAAAATCATGAATGTGCACTAAAGAGGATATTTCGGTATTTGCAAGGAACAACATAATATGGCTTATGGTATTCCAGAGATGATGATTTCACTTTATGTGCATATACTGACTCAGATTGGGCAGGAGATACTAATGATAGGAAGAGCACTTCTAGTGGAGCTTTCTTTCTTGGAAAGAAATTGGTTTCATGGATCAGCAAAAAATAGTCATGCATTTCTTTATCTACTGCATAAGCTAAATATGTTGCAGCAACAACTAATTGCACTCAAGTCTTGTGGATGAAGCAAATGTTGAAGGATATCAAGGTAAATTGTAGTGAACTGGTAGTTATCTACTGTGATAACTCTGTAGCTATTGACATGTCTAGGAATCGGGTATTTCACTCTAAGACTAAACATATATCAATAAAGTATAACTTTCTGAAGGACAAGGTAGAAGGAAAGGAAGTCAAACTAGTTTATGTGAACACTAAAGAGCAGATTGTAGATATATTCACTAAACCGCTATCTAAGGAATCATTTGAGTATTTGAGAGATAGGTTAGGTGTTTGTGGCCCTCCAACAGAGACTTGATTGATGCATTTTGACATCAGTCTGGTATGCATTATCAAAGATACTATTCATTCCAGCACTGATGAGTGGTGCTACTACTCAAGAGGAGTAGTCAGCTTTGAGATTCAGAGGTTTATATTCTTGCTTTGATATTTTTGTCAGATTTCTGGCATTGATGTCAGAGGGAGAGAGATAGATATGTGAAAAATAAATTTAGAACTTTATAGAGATATTATTCACAGGGGGAGAGTTATTGATATTCAGGAGATTGTTGGTTGTCTTCCATAGGGGGAGACTTGTTTGGCATTTCTTGGTACTTAGATTTTTTTCACATCTAGTGTTGCCATCAATGCCAAAGGGGGAGATTGTTGGCAATATGGATGAATTGATTATGTATTGCATTGATGTTTTGTCATTGATGTCAACACTAGTTATTATAGTTGGTTACCAACAGATAGATTTTGTTTACCGGTAGAAGATCTAGTGTTACTGGTAGAAGAGACTATCTATTGGACACTTCCAACATGTTTGGATCATTGGAGTATGTTTGGTTTTATGTGTTACATTCTTCTAGAGCATGTTTTGGTCATTTGGTATTGACTTGGTAATCAGATGCTATCATACACTCTTGTAAACCCTTACCGACATTGGTTTAAGGTTTAACTGACAAAGCTTTCACTAAGAAATCTTGACATGATGCATAAGTGGTGTTGGTGTGGCTTCTTGATGGATATTAGGATGCTGAAGATGTTATTCTATCGTGCCTCAATTGTTTGAAGACATTGCTTTAGCGTGGTGGACCCAGATTAGGTCTGGTGCCTATCTAGGTTTTGGACTAGTATCATGTTAATGTGTTCTCTACACATTATCGGGATGATCTATGGATTGGTTATTGTTGTTTTGGTCTTAAGCCAACATGGCATATCATTGTAATATGGATGTATGTAATGATCTTATTGTAATATATTTTAGGTGGCCGACCTAATTGGTTTAGGCCTTAGGGTTGGTATAAAATGATGTAATATCTCATTGTAGATCATGGAAATAAAAAACATAGTATCGTGGTCTTGAAATGTAATATCATATGCGATGGATATTTGGTCGATCATAGGTGATCGAATTGGGAATAAGGAAGAGTTCAAAGGCCTCTGGTATCGAGCTTAACTGGGACTATTATCAGGCATGGTAGATGCTATCTCTAGCAGTTTATTAATCTGGATTGTTGTCCATTTATCTTGAGATGGTTATTACCTCTCTGTAGTCAGTGAGACTCTTTTGTAATGAGTAGTATGCTCTAGGCAGTGTGCCTTCTTGCATGTGCAGACCCCTCATTGCATTACATACTTTCTACAGAAGTATCATCTAACTATGGGTAGGCTTCCCACCGTGGTTTTTCCCTTTCTGGGTTTTCCACGTACAAATCATGGTGTTATGTGGTATGGTTCCATTGTGTTAATTCTCTGTTTCACTCTTAAGTTTTATTGCTTACCGATATCTGCTTTTGCTATTCTGGTACTTAATGTTTATGTGATCCGGTTAAAGGTTATTAAGTGCATTAATTGATATACTCTGTCAACAACTGATTAGTTTGGATACTAAAAATCTTGCTTTCCTTGAGATTATAGGATATAAATTTATGGTGATTGATTTCTTAAATAAGATAAAGATGTGCCTATGTGTAAAGTATTGTCTAAAATGTATATTTTTCTTCTAAATTGTGTGCAACTAGATGCTAAAGGAGCTTTGTTGTTCTTGAATCGGTGGGAGTTATTGTGATTTTTTTCTTATAAATGCTAATTCGGTGACAAAAATTATAATTTTGGTCTTGCAAAATGTAGTTAAATAAAGCTTCTTTGAAGAAATCTTAATAATTTGGCATGCTTATTGTCACTAGTAAGAGTTTTGTCACTTGTTTTATCTCTTGTGTAACATGTTTACTTTGGATAATTGAAGCATAGAAAGGAAACTCTTGTTGTCATTATCTTACTTTGGCCTAGGAAATATTTGAATTAAGAATTTTTGGGTTGATGTGTGTATGCTTTCAACTTAACCATTGATGACTTCCAAGAGTAAGTTGACCCTAAGGGGGGGAGGATGTAGTGCCCCTTTGTGATTTATCTTGTCTTTTGTACATCAAAGGAATATATTAATCTAGCTTAGTCTACTTTATGATGATTTGATGGTATCATTTTATGTACTAACCCTATTTCATGATTGTATTGGATATGATGATGGATCATATTTCTTATGAGATTTTGATGACATTATGATTATGCTAACCCTACTCTATGATTATGATGACTGCGTTGATGCTATGTGTTTGTGATTGTCTTCTAGTGTCTTCATGATTAGAGACAATGTCATACCACTCATTGCAAGAATGATATGACGTTGTGATTCTCTATCACTTGCTTTATCATTTATGATGTATATGTATTGTATATATGTTATATTGTGTTTAGTGGTGGATGCAAGATTGCAAGTACCAGACATCGACTCCACCTAGTCTCACAGGTCTGAGTGACTCTTTATCCCAATGGCAAGTTGTTGGAGATGGCATCTATTTGTCTTTATTGTTGCATTATTTATTGTTTAGATTATTTATTTATTTATTTGCTATTATTCATGCACCTACCCCTTGTTATGATTGGCCCTCTTGGGAGTTGTGATTGTGAGGATAATATTATTTAATTGTTTATTTATTTATTTATATTATTTGTGGTTTCATATTTAATTGGAGCATTTATTTATATTGATTTTGATTTATTTTATTGAGGTTTAATTTATTATTATTATTTATTATATTACTATTATTATATTCTCTTGTTAAATTGAGTAATTAGATATTATGTTTATACCTACCCTATTATTTTATTGGTCCAGATTTGAGGGTAAGTAAAAAATATTATTTTATATTCTTACCTCGATTTTTGGGAGGGTGTTGGTATAGAATATATTTTATTGGAATATTTTGATTGGCAGATATTCTTCTGTAATTTTGAATGAGATTCTATTTATTGGCTTTGTGAGCATTTTTGTGGGTGTGCTTTTGGATACCTTTCTATGACTTTTGGATTTTAGAATTGCTTGGTTGGATTGAATTTTGGAAAGCTTGTTAGTTTGGATTTTTTCTCTTCTATGAATGCATTACCATCACTCTACTTCTAGGTTAGAGATATTTTTCCATTCTTGCATTTTAATTTTTGAAAACAGTTGTTTTCTTCGTGACTGCTAAAAGATTGTTTGGGGAGATTTGGGAATAAATGATTATTCTACTATTAGTAATTGGGAGTAATATTTTGGGAAAAAGATTTTAATATGGTTTTATGAATCTGTGTATGTTGTATTGACAGAAAAGGGCATTTGTGTATGTTAATATGTTGATTATAATTTGCTTGTGAATGCATTGTGGTAACAATTGGTTTTGTGAGGTTTATTTGTGTAGGTCCAGGAGACAACTGAGAGGGGGGGGGGCTGAATCAGTTGTCAAATAAATTCAAACCAAAAACTTATTAACCAACTTAATTCTTAATACTGGTAAATCAGTTAAGTATGCCGGTAGACAATGTTAATAGAAAATTGTTGTACCGGTAAGAATTAATGCATGAAACATAAGCACAAAGTCATCCACAACACATGACATCAATATTTGTACGTGGAAACCCTGTAAGGGGAAAAACCACAGTGGGAAACCTTACCCACAATCAGATGATACTACTGCAGATAGTAAGTGTACAAAGAGGGGTCTGGACATGCAGAAAGGCTAACAGCCTAGAGCTCACTGCTCAATCACAAATGGGAGTCACATTGACTACAGTTGGATGGTTAAATCCAATGAGAATGTACTGCACAAAATAGCATCTTCATATGCTAGATTCAGTACCGGTGTAATGCTAATATGCTTCTACAAAAACCTAAATTCACCTTCAAATGATGTCTTCATGTATATCCCTGCTTGATCTCACATATACCCTTCCTTAAATCTTTTTCGCATTCCACACTTGATCTTACAAAAAAGATCTTACATTTATATCATACCCTAAGACCAATTTTAGTAGGTCGGCTCTACAAGATATTACAATAAATTTTTTTTACAAACAATACAATATCCGATGCATTTACAACAATAATAAATCATCTCCATAGCATGCCATGGTGATCTGGAAAAGATAAATCTATCAGCGTAACCCTAAATAACCTGGACCTATTTGCCAGTAAAAGCAAATATGCAAATAAGAATATACCAATGGTTATTACTTCAAAATAAAGTGTCCACATGATGTCTTCGACATTACCAAGTGTCTTCCATGTCATTTCAGGTACCAGTGAACATTATATCCTGTCAGTTAACCATATACCGGTAACTGTTTGCCGGTGAATGTTGCTGGATCTCCAAAGTAGGTGTATTTAGCAGGTGTTGACATCAATGAAAAAACCATACCAAAATACCAACAATTTGTTGTTGTATACCATGTCTTGTGTCCATTTGGTTTAACTAGATCTAGAGTGGCTATGTCTGTAATCATTTATGTGCAAGTTATTGTCAGTATAAGTTGGAATTCTTGGATGTGTTGTATTGTTGGCCTTAACAAGGCTCTGTTTTGGTTTCTTATTGGCTTTTAGTGACTTCTTGGTCATATTTATGCCACTGTAAGGCCCATGCCCGAATCTGGGCAAATTTAAGTATCTTTGTATCCCATTTTCTGTGAGTTGGTCCCTTGTTACAATAGCACTACTATGGGCTTCAATAGCACCAAAGTAGTGTCAATAGATTTATGGGTTGGTTTTTGAGTCCCTCAGTTGATTTATTTGGTTGGTCTTTATTCTAGAGGCTTGTTCTATTATGTTTGATGGTTTTGGAGCACTACACCATTCATTTGTGATATGTGTGAATCCATTTGGGCTATGACAAGTGGTTTTGTGCTTGTCCATTGAGGTTTTGATATGTTGCTCTAGCAAATTGAGTGATTCCTTGCTGTTGAGGATGGTTAATTGTAGCTCCAATGAGAGGTTATGTTGTGCTTCATTATGGAGGATCATTCTATGTTATTGGATTCATTTATTGCCCCTATTTATGTGTATTTGACATTCTTGAGGCTCTCTTTATTATTGCATTTTGGCATTATGAGCTTATGGCTTGGTCCTTGTTAAATGGCTCTTGGTTGTATGTTGATGGTTATCTTTGTGATTCAGTTATATCAGTTTTGTAATTAATTTTGGATGCTTCCCATGTTGAGTTTCATGTTGTTGTAAGATGTATCTTGTTATGTTTTTTACCCTATGGTCTTGGTCCGTGTTTGGGAGAGTGGGCTCTTGCATGCGTTGGACCTAAGTTATGAGCACTAGATCTCTAAGAAAGGGGTCTAGACCTATGGAACCACATGAAGAGTTTATTGTTTAATTTGTAAGTGATAACATTATTAATAATTTATTAGTGGGTTGGGTATTTAGGAATTCACCTAATTAAGATTAAGAATATGGCGTTGTATACCTCAATTGGATGGACCCAGGGAGATGGTTTTGGGATCCTAGATTGGGAAGACCGTTGGAGCAGTATACTTGAACTCCCTTGAGTGACTCCAAGGTGGAGACATATGGCACATGAGGATATAATATGATGACACTATACCCCACATATGTCCATTATCCATAAGTCTCTATTTGTTGAATTATGCCTCTGGAGGTTGATTGCTTTGATTTAGCCATGTGATGTATTTTTATGTTATATTCTTATGTTGGAGTCTTGTAGTGTCATGTTGTATCCTATGGTTGTTAGGTGTCATCTTAGGTCTTGAGTGTGAGTTGGAACCTTATGTCATCTCCTAGCATGGGGGGTGGTTCTTATTTGGTTCCAAATGGTTGGGTGGTTTGATGCCTTCTACCATTGGGATATTCTTCTTGGATGTTCGCGTGCATGGATTTGTATCTATAGTATCTCATCATGAGCCTGGATTCTTGGAGCATATTTATGTAATTAAAATTGATATCATGTTTTATGAAACATGGATATGTAAAGAAGACTATTTAATCAACATATTGAGATCATGTATTATAGAACATGTAGTAAGATGGTTTCTAAATGAAATGTATTGAATAGAATTGTTGTAAATAGATATTCTAATTGTAGATGTTGTTCTTGACTACAAAGGAATTAAATGATTTAGAGATATGTATGCTATGTCTTGAGTAAATTTTATGGATTGTAGTGATTATGTTAATTATCATATATGCCTTGATTTGAAATATGTTAATCTCCAATGTATCTTGAGATATGAAAGTTAAGGGAGTAGTTGTGGTTCGTATGGAAATATGGCTCTTTATTAGGCGGTTGTCCTTTGGTGCTGATTTCTATGTATTAGAGATGTTACCATATTATGATGTCTTGTAAATGAGCAATATGAATACGTGTCTATGTAGCTTGTATTATTAAGATGAGATGTAGAAAAGAGACTATGTTGTTGCTCGATGTACTCTTATGTAAATGAACTTGATATAGAAGAACTATGATATTGTTATTGTTATAAGATGATGTATTGGTATGTGGTTCATATTATAGATATGTTTATCATGTTGAGAATGAAATTCTATGTTTAAATTAGGGTATTGAAATATTAGATTGTATTTATTCTTGTATAATCATATGACTCTCGAACCTGTTTAGTAGATTGGAATCCTATTTGGATGTAGATAAGTACTTGCTGCTATGATGTTGCATGTGGCTATGGATAGTAATCTTGATGAGTTGTGCTTAAGGAAATAATTGAATACCATTAGTAAAAGTAGGATGAATGCATTTAGTTTCATGATGTGTTAAGTGTTCAAATGAGTAAAGACAAGTAGTAGAAACATTCGATTGGTACTTAAAAATGAACCTCATAAAGTGTATGGAAGGGAATAGAGTTATGCACATGTGTTTAAAATGTTTTATCATAGTTGCATGGGAAATAAATGTTTAGTTGGATGATAGTATATGGTGTTCTAGATGGATATGTGATGTGTTAGTTTTAATGTCAAGTAGTGACATTGAGATACCCCAAGGAATGGAAATGCATTATATGGTTTTATTATGTAGTTATGTTAATGATTAAATAGATGTTTCACTTGTGTAATATGATTCTATGGTTATGTTCTTATTGATTTATGTATTCATGTATATAGTTAACAATGCATTGATGAATAATGGTAGCAACGTTGCATTAATAAATACTAGTAATAGCGTAGTTGTAATGGTTATCTTAAAAGAAAAAAATTCTCTTTTTGTTAGGTAGATTTTGGTTTATTTCTCTAGAGTATTTTGGTGGGCATTACAATTAACCTTTATCCATCTGATGTCTTAGATGAGGTTTTGGAGGCTCAAACAGTAGTACCAGATATAGAACCAATTACTACAATATGAATGGCAACTCAAATTGGCATTATATAATTCCCTCCCTTGTATTAAATAACTAGAAGCTATCCTAATAGATTGTATAAATGCCTCAAATATTTTACTATGAAATCTACAATTAGAGATCTCAATATTTCCATGGTGTCATATATTTGAAATGAAGAAACACCACCATTTTGTCCCATAACCAAAACATTAAGAACAGTTGAAGAATTGGCATAATCAAGATAGAGCATTTCACAACTAAAAGCCTCATCTATAGACAATGATAGTGTCCTTTGGGAATTCTATAGGGTACTATTTGAACACCAATGAGAATCATTAACCTTATCACTCCAAATCATCTGTCAAGTTTTATTTCACAGGGAAAAAATGAATTCTATTAGACTCACTTTGTATTTTTTGAGCCTAATACCACTATGGTCTTATCATATGACTTCAACTATACTATAATTTTTTGTCTAAAATAAAAGCATCAAAATTTAAGGTGCATATATCTATAACTACCTATAACTACCTTATTCCCACCTCCACAATGAATTTGGATGCTTTCTTTTCTCTAAATAATTTATGGAAGTGATGCCACTTACCAATCTTCATTTATGTAGTGTTGTATTTATCTAATCTCCAAGGATATCCCAATAATTGATCTCTTTGCATGATCATATACAAACAAAATTTGAAATCCTACATAGAATATGCTCTCATGGAATGCATAGTTGTATGATATATACATGCAAGGGATGCATTAGATGATTGGATATTTTTTTAAAAATGTAATGAACTCCTATGAGACCAAATTCCACATTCTTTGCTTGCTTCCTCCATGTCCAAAAAAAATGTAAACTTAAAAACAACATATGCACACAGTAAACTTGTCAAGAAGACTATAGAAACTTTTCTATAAAAAGGAAATTGATAACGAAAAATCTATTATTCACGAATATCACTTCACAATCTCTATGCCAACTCTCTTTGTACAATGCACATGAAAGCTTCTTTAGATTTCAATGTCTTTTCTAAAGCTTTAAATGCCTTATCATTTATAGATTTCAACTAGCTTTTCAATGCCATTTCTATTTCTATTTAATAATTTATTTGATTATTTCTCTAATATCATTATTTTACAGAACAAAACATATTACTAAACCAACATCTTTAACTACATGATGTTGCACAACAAATGCCTTCTTCCCACTCATTAACCTAGCTAGTGTATTCCAAGTTCATACATTTACACTTCAAACTTGCTAACATAGAATGAGATAATATATTGATAACAAAACGAACACATATTTGATCATGTTTTCTCTCCATCAGACGACCACAACAAATGTTATAGCTTTCGTACCATATGAAAAAATAATGGTAATAACTTGATATATTGTTTTACTAATAATAAATATTTAAACAAGTGAGAGAGAGTGACAAATTATTGGCATATGTTGGATTTGGTTAAGTGTTGTCATTTATATCAACATTGTATCACGGTTGGATATGGTTCTTCAATCCCGGTTGGACCTATCCCAATTAGACTTGGTGTTTATCTTGATTTTGGCTTCGATTCTAATTGAGTATGATCAGATCATTGGATGCAGTTTTGGATGCTTATTCTGGATGGTTATATGCTTACCATATTCTGTTGGTTCATGTTTTGGTGCTCAAATAACTATACCTTATGTTCCCAGTTAGCTTTACTAGTTAGTGATATTTGATGTTTTGATCAGATGGTTTTGATCTGGCTTATGGAATCAGTTTCTATCATGCTAAAAGTGCTTGTTGATCATGTTCTCAGTGTTTGGTGTCTTTGCATTGGCTGGCGTGCTGTTATGGTGGTCCTATTTAGATCCGATTAGACTTTCTGTGTTATTGCACATAGTGTTTCTACTGGTTGGTGAGACGTGCTTGATTTTGGTCTTAATGGAATTTTTGATAGATATAATTGTTTATATATTTGAATTAGGTCCATGCTATGTAATGTAAATCATAATATTGGTTTGGTGGTACTGTGTGATGTAATTTTTGTAATTATGGGTTTTTGGGTTTAGGGTTTAGCTGACCTTATCATAAGGTTGATGACTTGTATTTATAGGTGAATTATTCATGTAATATGTCATAGATGTGGGATCAATGGTTATGTCTACATTATCAAATGAAGGTTTATGTGCAAACAAGTGATATATCATTCGTCAGAAGGATTTGGTGTTGCAGGGAAGACATCTATGCTTAACTAGAACTATATCAAGCATTAGGAGATGCTACTTTCATAGTTCATTCTTTCTAGATTGTAGTCTGATGTTTTGTAAGTCATTGAGACTTCTTTTTGTGATGAGCAGTGAGCTCTAGGTGGTTGGCCTAATTGCAAGTACAATCCCTATTGTAATTATTTCACTACTATTGTAGAAGTATTATTTGATTGTCGGTAGGGTTTCCCACCACGGTTTTTTCCTTTATCAGGTTTTCCATGTCAATAATATTGGTGTTGTGTGTACCATTCTTTCATGATTTATCTTTCATTATGATGGTTTCTTTGTACTCCGGTTTAAGGTTTTAATATGCAATAGTTTTTATTTATGTCAGTAAACTGATTCACCCCCCCTCTCAGTTTACTCCAAGTATTAGATTTGTCTAATAATTGGTATCAGAGAAAGCTCCTCTCTGTAGAAGCTTAACTGCTTGAGGAGATCCGATGACAACTGCATCTAGTTCTACATTCAACCCCTACTGGAAGGAGAGTCCTAGGTTTGATGGTGGGTAAGTGCACCAAGACGGTGAATAGAAAAGTGGCCACATGCCATAAAAAACTAAATTTTTCATAACCCGTGCGAGTTCTGAAAATTCAAAAACGTGCCAGGAACATTTGTTTTTTAATAAAAAATTAAATGTTTCTCAAAAACCATACAGGTTTTGAGAAACATTATTTTTTTGTGTAGGCCAGGGGTTTTGGCCATTTTCAATGCCAAAACCCGTGGAACAACAACAAGAGAAAGCCAAAAATCCATATAACCTAAATGGGTTTGTAATTATTTTGGATTTTCCCAACATTGAGAGTAATTTTCAACAATGGCACCCCATCGAACAAGTAAGATTTGATTGGTTTGATTATTTTTGTTTGTATTTTAATTGAAGTAGGGTTTTTTAATTTATTTAAGTTTTGTTTTTATTAATTTGATGTCAAATTCTTCAAGAAATCCCCAAAAATGAAATAGACAACAAAGACGTCCTCCTGCACAATCAACACAAGCAAACCCTATAAACATTGCACATGAGCAACAAGAAAACCCTCAAGACGTTGCTCCACAACCACAAAATCTTGAAAATACTACTCCTCAACAACCACCGCCACCTTGAAACTCTCCACTTCCTTCATTAGATCATGTAGATGCCACACAAGAGGATCTCATCAATCGCCTTACACAAAATAGTGCATACATTTCTATATTGGTGAATCTAGGTTGAGGTCCTCTACGCTTAAGCACCACTCAGCCCTCGCTAGAACACTAGAAACAATGACCAATAGTGCAAATGAGGTATCTAGGGACGTTACGAAATGGGGTTAATGGAGCAATAGATGTCGAACATTTTATGCAGATGGGTTGTCATATGATCAAGTGAAAAAAAGGGCATATTTAAAGCTGACATATGTGCTCTTTTCATTGATCATGTTACTAGTAACAACCTAGAACTAAATACGACTCAATTTCCTATACATTGGTGTGTTCATGCTAGGCTAAAAGAAGCATTTTGGATAGGTGGTATATGGTCTTTTACCAACCACCTTGTAATAATTGGGAGGTGCCTCTATATTTTTTGAGAAAGTTGTATTGTGAGTTTATCCTTAGTGAGAAGCATAATTACTTTGACATCAAACAATTTTAGGGTAGAGGGAGAGGCTCTGTACAGGATAGACTTGGGGCCCATAGGATGGTAGAGCCACAACATAAGAGGCGTATAACTCCTAAACCCATGGTTCATGTCACTATCCTTATATCCTTCAAGGAGTCTATGGAATTACGCACACTTCAGGCAACTACATCATTGACTGATGTCATTGTTCAACATGGCACACCGTTGGTTGGAGCAAAGGATGTACTAGAATCTATGGCACCTCCTTCATCAATGACACCTACTTCATCAGCAACACCTCCTTCATCAGTGACACCTCCTTCATCAACGTCGCCTCATGCATCATTTGGCACGAGCTAGCCCATTCAGCATATGTGCCCCACCTGCCAAGGTGTATGTTTTGGTGTAGACACTAACATGGATGAGGATGGTTTGACATCTCATTCGTGTATATTTTGTGGGAGTACATACCATGCTTCCACTGTAAAGGATGTGGCCCTCATTGATGACCTGATCAGTATGTTGTACCCTCTCTATCAGACACAAGTGCGTTTAATTCTGTTTATGACATGTTATCAATTAAGTGACTAAATCCTATAAAAAGAAATGAATTTTTTATTTTTAGAACACTTTAAAGTGACATATAAATAAAATGAATTGTAGGGTGCAGCAGGTGGTGGGAGTACACCACATACTTTTCAATCGACTCCATGGTCACAAGTAGTTTCGCCACCAGAGGTAAAGATTTATAAATTTGCTAAAAATATAATAATACATTGGTTTCAAAATATATTTTATTAATTATATGTATCATTACTTAGTGTTTTATAGGGCTTATCAGGGGCTGAGATGTCCCAACTTGACGATATCACGCTTTTGGCCATTGACTTTGGCCAAGATAGCTATGCGGTATCATTTATGTTTATATATTTTTGACTTAAGTGATATACTAAATACATGCTCTTTTCCCTTATGCTAATTTTTTTTTGTTAGTTTACCCCACCTGCCTCGAGGACATATCATGTGAGAAAGCCATCCTCTAGCACTTTGAGGCAAAAAAAGATATCCTCTCGGACACCCAAACGATAGAAGGTAATTCAAAACAATTTAAATTCATTTGTTGAAATGTATTATAATTAAACATGTATATGTAGATATTGATAAATGCACTTAATTTATTTGTTCTATATACATAAACATATGGGGTTTACAGAATTAATGAATGTACCTAATGTCGATGAGGTTTACCAGAGGGAATAGGTGATATCTTCATATTCACTTTGGATTGCATTCTTGCTTGTTCGAAATAACTAAATCCTTTTATGTCTATATCACATGTTATCATTTTTCATACAGGAAGTGGTAATAGCTTCATTAGATTTGACTAGGCCTCCTAAGGTTATAGGAGAACTATATGAGGCTTCGGTGTGCATTTGTTCTATATAGTATGTTAACAACACTGGGTGATTAACTTGTATAATTGTCTTTAACCTATTACATGCCCCTTCCAAACTTCCTACTGATGTTCTACCATTCCATTTCAGTAGAAGTCCTACATGTATAATATGGGATCCAACATGACCAAGGGAAAAGGTATGTATGTCTTAGATCAACTCCTTTTCACTAAGTGCACAATGGAGATGAAATCTTCTAGTTAACTCCTTTTGGATCACTTACCATGGAAATAGGAAATGGTCGTAACTGATTCATCTATGACTTTGCCTCCGATGACCACAACACATCCATCTGAGGCTCTGATATGCTTTAGTTTTTTATTCTATTCATTTTTAGTTATTATGTGTTATTTGACATATATGTTATTAACATGTATTAATGTTGTTTTACCAATTATAGCCCCCTTCAGGACATCCCACGGATCCTCAGCCTCACCCAATTACAGAAGACAAAGATGAGGTAATCAATATTTCAACTTCAAACAATTTAGAGTTCATTATTTATTTATTTTGATGTTATATTGAGAAAATATATCTGATTTGACATTTGAATTGTCCTTGTACAACCACCTGCAGAGCCATGTACTGCTTTGAAGGGGCTCAATTTTGATGATTTGTCATAGTCATAGATACCGATAGAGACATATAGTTATAGTTGTGGTCATTGAAGGACCAATTTTTTTATATATTCAACATTTGTATATGTATATATCGACTTTGAAAGACATGGCGCATGCCACATTTTTGTAACTATTATTGATTTGGCATCTATGCCATTTTTTGATATGTACACGATTATTGTTCATTTTGATATATATGAAACTTGATATTCTATCTAATTTGTTCATTGATATATATGAAACTTGATATTCTTGAAACTTAGTTATTTTCTATTGAAATATGATCAAACTTGTTCATTGTGTATATGCCTTTAAATGTGATTAAATTTGTTCATTACTTGTAATTCATGTGGTATATACTTTTAAACTATCTATTGCTCATATTGTGTATACCCAAGTACTGACACCGGTAATGTTGATATTGTGTATTTTGATTGAGTGAATTTGCTTTGAGTCCTTCATGCATGAAGAGATTGGAGTGAAGTTATTATTTCATAAACTCATGCTTATGGAGCAAAGTTCATCATTTCAAGAATCAATTAAGACAAGATTTGAGCACACAAAGAAGATTTGAAATTTATCTAAGGATGAGTCAGCTTAGGTAAGGTTTTCATTTAAATTTTATTCCATAACAAGTAGGCCTTATGGTAAGAGACACACCTATTCATCCAAATTGCCTATACAAGAAGAGTTGAAGCAGTCATTTTAAAATCAAATCAAACCAATTATCTCTTCTTTCGTCAAAAACTATCAGTGAGAGGTGGCAAAATAGTGCATCTTTTGTTTTGTTCATCAAGGGAATGAACCATCAATGCGAGCACATCTAGGTGGTTGTGTTTACACTAGGTGTGCCCTTGTCTCTCTCCCCAAGACGTCCGATCATTCCAAGCCACCTCATAGTGATGTTTTCCCTTGAGCGCTCAAAGTGGAAAAATATGTCAAACTTTGACGTCGCATAACACAGAGACCATGGAACTTATGGATAATCCATGTGAACCTATGGGGTCATGTTGTCGCTGCCTAAAAAAGCCTCTCTCAGTTTCGGACAACTCGATTCCATTTTCTTGTGGTCAGATTTTTTTTGTCACGTCAAAAACTGTTAGTGAGAGGTGGCAAAATAGTGCATCTTTCATTCTTCTCATCGTTGGAACAAACTGTCAGTGTGAGAGCATCTAGGTGGTTGGGTTTACGCTAGGTGTTCCCTTGTCTCACTCCCTAAGACGTCTGATCATTCCAAGCCTCCTTGTAGTGATGTTTTCCCTTGAGCGCTCAAAGTGGAAAAAACTATCAAACTTTGACGTCGTGTAACTCAGGGACCGTGGCACTTATATATGATCCATGTGAACCTATAGGGTCATATTGTCTCTTCCTAAAAAATCCTCTCTTAGTTTGGACAACTCAATTCCATTTTCTTGTGGTGATATTTTTTCTATCGCATCAAAAACCGTAAAAAACTATCAATGAGAGGTGGCAAAATAGTGCATCTTTCATTTTGCTCATTGTAGGAATGAATCATCAGCATGAGCACATCTGGGTGGTCGGGTTTATGCTAGGTTTTCCCTTGTCTTTCTTGTTAGGTCCCGAAGACAACTGAGAGGGGGGAGTGAATTAGTTGTCTAATAAATTCATACCAAAAACCACTTAACCAACTTAATGCTTAATATCGGTAAACTAGTTAAGTATGCCGGTGGATAGTGTTAGCAATAAATTGCTATACCGATAAATATTAATGGATGAAACATAAATACAAAATCATCCACAACACATAACACCAATATTTGTTGATGCTTCAAGCTCTTCAAGCTCTTCATTCTCCTTCCTAGTTTCTTCAAGTTCTCTTGCATAAAAGGCTTTCTAATCATATTTGTCAAATGATGGAGCAGATGATGTTGATGCTTTAAAGGATAAATATGTCTTTATAGTAGCAATAGGACCAAATTCCACAATTTCAAAAGCTGAAAGTTTACCAATCAATGTATCCCTAGTTACTGATGTATTAGGCATTGTTCTCAACTCATTTATAGCAGTAACCTTCATTTTATATGCCGGTGGCAATCCTCTTAAGATTTTTGAAACAATTTCATCCTCACTCAAGGTTCCGCCACAACATTTAATACCCAAAACAATTTCATTTACTCTTTCCATAAAAGCAAAAATCCTTTCATCTTCTTCCATTTTCAGATGTTCATACTTGACTCAAAAGCTTTCAAGTTTTGCAATCTTGACTGTGGAATCTCCTTCATTCAGTGCTTCCAAATGATCCCAAATAGCTTTAGCAGTAGACCTATATGATAATCCCATGATTTGTTGATCTGATAATCCACTTAAAAGTGCTTCTCTTGCTTTGAAATCATTCTCCTCATCTTTAACTAAGGTAGTTGGAGTAGTCTGACCAGCTATAGCAGCAGTATAACCATTCTTTGTAACTTCTCAGATGTCTTTACCAATGCAATTCAGATGTGTCTCCATTCTGATCTTCCATATCCCATAGTTGGTTCTATCAAGTTTAGGACTGTCCTTCCTGAAATAATTAGGAGTCATTGGATCTCAACAAGTTGTTAAACTTCTGCAAAAAGAGGACTAGGCTCTGATACCAATTGTTAGGTCTCAGAGATAACTAAGAGGGGGGGGGGTGAATCAGTTGTCTAATAAATTCATACTGAAAACCACTTAACCAACTTAATGCTTAATCTTGGTAAATCAGTTAAGTATGCCGGTAGACAGTGTTAACAGTAAATTGCTATATCGGTAAAGATTAATGCATGAAACATAAATACAAAATCATCCACAACACATAACACCAATATTTGTACGTGGAAGCCCTGTAAGGGGAAAAACCATGGTGGGAAACCTTACCCACAATCAGATGATACTACTGCAGATAGTAAGTGTACATAAATGGGGTCTGTACATGCAGAAAGACCAACAACCTAGAGCTCACTGCTCAATCACAAAATGGGAGTCACACTGACTACAGTTGGATGGTTAAATCCAATAAGAATGTGTGGACATCTAAAAATGGTCAATGCTTGCGGAGTCATACTTTAACTTGTGCACATTGCCTTATTTTAGGGTTCTTACATTGCATTAACATTTCTTGTATGTTGCGCACTTGGTCTTTATCATTTGCGAGCATCGAGTCCTTCTTCTGCATTCCTCACTTTTCTCGCTTTCGAATTAGGTCTTGTCGATAGCAATCTTCAGTCATGATTTTGGTCGATCTTATCCTATCGCATCATGGTGCGTGCTCATTTATCATCATTTTGGACATCGTCAATCCTAATCGATGATAGAATTAGGGTTTTGTCCTCTTGTCAGCCTTGTCATTTTGCAATCGATTCGTCATTGATCCTTGTCCTTGTCAGCCTTGTCATTTTGCAATTGATTCGTCATCGATCCTTGTCCTTTTCAATCATGTCAATTTGGATCGATTAGTCATTGTTCCTCATCAATTAGTGCCTATCAATTTGATCTCCTTGTCAATCTTGGTCAATTTGTCATTGATTTTTGTCAATCAATCTCAATCATTTATCAACATTGGTCCTTTGTCAATCAGAATCATGATCAAACCTACATTAATTTCTTGTTGTCTTGACCTAATTCCTTGTCCTCTTATTTCTAGGGTTTTATGATTTGTTCATTTAATCCTTTTCTTCTTCTTTGTGGGTTAAATAAATCTATTTATTTAGTCCTAGGTCTCTTTCATGAATTAATTAATGGATGAAAACCTATTAATTAATTCACTTATTTTCTATTTCATCTTTTTCGTCAATTTTCTAATTTGCTAATTTCTCCTAATTCCTAATTTCTATTTCTCCTATTTTCTTTAATTTTTTCTAATATTTCTCCTAATTTCATAGGAATGGCATTTCAATCTTGTCATAATTTGCCATAATTTGTCATACATTTGTCATAACGCTGCCATTCTTGATTTGAATTTCCTTTCAAATCTCTTCATGCTAATCTTGTCCTCTCTCCAATTTGTCTGTAAATTGGATGAGTTTCTTCAATCAATAAATTGATCAATCACATTTCAAGTAACCTTATACTGCAAATTTCATCAACAACTTTCTTTCCACTTGAATTTTGCACTTGTAGGTGAGATCCACATTAAATTTGAAGGTGAAAGAAGAACAATGGAGCCACATGAAGGAGATATCTGTGTCAGTTTGCTTCGAGTTCATTTGAATTGAATATCTTGTCTTTATGTCTTCATTGATTGGATTGGGATTGCTTTCATTGTAGTTTTAGGTTTTGTGATTTTCCTAATTGCTATTGCTTTGATGATTTCCAATTTCCTGATCTACAAGAATGTATTGTACAAAATAGCATCTTCATATGCTGGATTCAGTACCAGTGTAATGCTGATATGCTTCTACAAAAACCTAGCTTCACCTTCAAATGATGTCTTCATGTATACCTCTTCTTAATCTCGCATATACCTTCACACAATTCTTTTTTACATTCCACATTTGATCTTACAAATAAGATCTTACATTTATACCATAACCTAAGACCAATTTTAGTAGGTCAGCTCTAGAAGATATTACAATAAAAACATTTTACAATCAATATAATTTCTGATGTAATAACCGATTAAATATATCAGCTTAATGCATTTACAACAATAATAAATCATCTTCATAGTGTGCCATGCTGATCTGGAAAAGATAAACCTACCGTTGTAACCCTAGGTAACCCTGGACCTATTTACCTATAAAAGCAAATATGAAAATACCCTAGGTAACCCTGGACCTATTTACCGGTAAAAGAAAATATGAAAATATGATTATACCAGTCATTAATTATTAAAAATAAAGTGTCAACATGATGTCTTTGACATTACCAGGTGTCTTCCATATCATTCCAAGTGTCGGTGATCATTATATCCTGCCGGTGAACTATATACCAATAACTATGCAATAGTTACTTGCTTGCCGGTGAATGCTGCTAGATCTCCAAAGTGCTAGTGTTTAAGTAGGTGTTGACATCAATGAAAAAACCTTACCGAAATACCAACATCGCTCCTCAATACATTCGATCATTCTGAGCCACCTCATAGAGACGTTTTCCCTTGAGCGCTCAAAGTGAAAAAAAATGATCAAACTTTGATGTCGTGTAACTTGGAGATCGTGGCACTTATGGATGATCTCTATGCACCTATGGGGTCATGTTGTCACTACCTAAAAAATCCTCTATCGCTTTCAGACAATTTGATTCCATTTTCTTGTGGTGATATTTTTTTTGTCGCTCCAAAAACCGTCAATAACCGTCAGTGAGAGGTGGCAAAATAGTGCATCCTTTGTTATGCTTGTCATGGGAACAAACCATCAACGTGAGTGTATTCAGATGGATGGGTTTACGCTAGGTGTGCCCTTGTCTCACTCCCCAAGATGTCTGATCATTCTGAGCCACCTCGTAGCGACATTTTCCCTTGAGCGCTCAAAGTGGAAAAAAAGGTCAAACTTTGACGTCACATAACTCGGAGACCATGGCACTTATGGATGATCCATTTCAACCTATGGCATTGTGTTGTTGCTGCATAAAAAATTCTCTCTCGGTTTTGGACAACTCAATTCCATTTTCTTGTGGTGAGATTTTTTCTTTCACATCAAAACCCGCTAATGAGAGGTGGCAAAATAGTGCATCTTTTGTTTTGCTCATCGTGGGAATGAACTGTTAGCATGAGTGCATCTGGGTGGTTGGGTTTACACTAGGTGTACCCTTTTATTTCTCCCCAAGATGTCTGATCATTCCAAGCCACCTCGTAGCAACATTTTCCCTTCAGTTCTCAAAGTGGAAAAAACGTTCAAACTTTGACATCGCGTAACTCGGAGACCGTGGCACTTATGGATGATCTGTTTGAACCTATGGGGTTATGTTGTCACTACCTAAGAAATTGTCTCTCAGTTTTGGAAAACTCAATTCCATTTTCTTGTGGTGAGATTTTTTCTATTGCATCAAAAACCGTCAGTGAGAGGTGGCAAAATAGTGCACCTTTCTTTTTGGTAATCGTGGGAATGAACCGTCAATGTGAGCGCATCTGAGTGGCTATTTTTATGCTAGGTGTTCCCTTGTCTCACTCCCCAATACGTCTGATCATTCTGAGCCACCTCGTAGCGACATTTTCCCTTGAGCACTCAAAATGGAAAAAATGGTCAAACTTTGATGTCGCGTAACTTGGAGACCATGACACTTATGGATGATCCATTTGAACCTATGGAGTTGTGTTGTCACTACCTAAAAAGGCCTCTCTTGGTTTCAGACAACTCGATTCCATTTTCTTGTAATGATATTTTTTCTGTCGCATCAAAAACTGTCAAAAACAGTCAGTGAAAGGTGGCAAAATAGTGCATCTTTCATTCTACTTGTCATGGGAATGAACCGTCTATGCGAGTGCATCTGAATGACTAGGTTTCTCACCAAAAAAACTCCAATCATCCAATACTAGGTTTCTCACCCTTTCACACCTTGTCTCAATGCACTCTCAAGGCATCACCCAACCACTCAAATGGGGTTTTCAACTTCAACGGCTTAACCAAATATAACTCAGGGGTTTAACAAACCTATGACACCCTGACACAAGGTTTCACATGCCCAAGTTGACTGGTTCACTTCCCAATACACAAAACTGCACTTAGGAAGCTTATTCCTACTAGCCCTTCAAATCGAGTAATTCAACAATAATTCAAAACTTTCCCAAAACACTTGGAAAAATAATTGCTTATTCAAATACCCATTTGCAAGTTATTTAACATATGTCAAAATTAGACACAGTTATTTATAATCAAATAGTACAAATTTATAATCAAATGGTACAAATTTGGGCTCTCAAAATTTGGAAATCAGCCCCATGGGCACTTTTATATATAAAATTTGGCATCTAATATAAACGATCAAGCTCATTACTGTTTATATTTACAAAATTTTGCATCTAAATATGCAAATTACAACTCCTTGTTTTTTAATACAAAAAATAGCATCTAGATATGCACATTACAACTCATTGTTGTTTTTTTTATACAAAATTTAGTATCTAAATATGCACATTACAACTCATTGATGATTTTATATACAAAATTTGGCATCTACATATGCATGTTATATCTCATGTGCATATTACAGCTCATATGCATGTAAAGCACATCCAAAATGGCAAAGTTACAACGTTTCGCAAAAGATATAGACAAAATTGTCAAAATTATTCTACCATATTGTAGAATTATTCTTCTAGATGGCCCAAAATCAATCAAGTGAACCTTATGGATCAGCTCTAACCCTTAGTGTCTCAAGTATTGCCTTGTGGTCAAATTCATGAACTTTCCACAAATCCTTGTTACGAGGTCTACCACGATATTTAATCAAATGAATATTTGTTACAACAAGAAGGTTTGAGTAATGAAGAATATGTCTATGTGTCTCAAAGTCCTCAAACAACTAGGCATTAGAATTTTTGATAGGGTACCTACATTTTATAGAAGGATAAGTTAATGCCAAAATCAATATAATGACTGATAAATAAATGAGTTTAAGAGGTCTCAATACAACTCGACACAACAATGGTACCTTCTAAGCCATGTCCCTGTCACAACAATGGATCTTATTGGGTACTCAATACCCTCTCCATCAACAACTGTAGAAGTCAATTTATTTTTGGCCTCAATACAATTACACAATAAGTAATATTTTCCTTCTTTGTTGTTCTCATCCGCAATAACTGCATATACATGACCTGCATTTAACAGAAGGATATAAGTTAATACCAAAATCAACATAAGTTAATACTAATAAATTGAGCTTAAATTGTAGCAAATTGCAACCCTTTACCTGGTTCAACTATGTCTGATACATGGTCAAAATCCACTGATGCTTCAATCTGGTTCAGTTGTAGTGCTCTAGGAAGTTGATATGTATCTAGGGTTTGCAAAGGTCTACACAACCATTGGTCAACCCACTCTTTTGATTCACATTCATCCCACACAAAATGCATACACGAAGAGAAAAAGCATGTAATCTGTCTAGTATAAATAACTAGTGATGTTGCATTTGAACTTCTAAATGAATGCATGTCAGTTGATCCAGTAAGTGTACAACAATCTAGATAGTTTCCAATGTTAGATTCATGTATTAACAAAAAATATCTAGAAACCATAGACTTACCTACATTACCTAGTCCCGTCGTAGAGTTACACCATTGAACAATTATTTATGCATCTATTAACAGTGCACCACCTTCATACTTCAATTCATCTCTAGTAAGAGCTCTTCTCACACATGCTCCCACACTATCATTCTCTCCCTTTCCATGCCCTACCTCAATGAAATTCCAAAAATGTTGCACACCACTTGTCACATGCATCCTAGTCAACCAGTAGAACATCCTTGCATTCTTGAATTGTGTGGTGCATTTGTCCGACCATATTAAGTATTGGTTGTATCTTATATCTCTTTCCCTTAAACTGTCATAGAAGACTGTAAGGCATCCTTGCACAAACTCTGAGGAATGAGTACGATCATCACTGATATAGAAGTGATATTCTCTTATAACCTTTTTGTCCTCCTCGGTGCTATCATGTGCATGCATGAATGCTATGCATACAAAAATTGTAACTTGTGTAGAGTGGTAATACATAGATTGTACTTCATTTTGTGGCTTTAGTGTATAATTCTTAGCAAAATCAACGATAGAGACAATAGTGCCAAGGGGGAAAGTATCCTTACACAACTTGAATTTCTCATCTAACCACCTAGCTCTATGTGTGTGACCTATGTGCTCATACACTAGTTTCTCTTGAAATATCTTCATAAAATCAACTACGCATATATCCCTTTTCACTAACTCACACCTCTTTATTTTTTTTCCATCTTTAACGTCATATGTGACTAAGTTGTATTTTCCAATAGAAAATAGTTCCTTGCATGGGAGTCTACCCGAGAATGCCCAAAGAGAATTATTGTTAGGATCCTCGATTTTCTCTCGCCTCTCTAAGGCATAGTGTAATGTGGTTCTACTTATCCTTAATGACTTGCTTGCTTTGCTTATTAAATGAGATTTTTTCATTTCCTTTCCTATTATGGTTGATGTGAGGACACGACGAGTAACATTAGCATCTTTAGTGCATGTTTTCAAACCAATGGCTTGGTATGCATCAAAAATATTTCTCACAATGGTTCTTTCACTATTATTTTTGGATGTTCTTAACCTCAAAATTTTCATTGTCTCTCTAAATTTCAGTTTTTTAATTATTTCAACAATTAATTGGCATCTTCCACTTTGATTTAAGTTTTCAAAATAGTTATTCCAAATTCTTCTAACCGTTCTTCTACAAGTTCTTTCATAAATTTTATCATGCATTGGCTTCACAATATTGTCATCAATATCTATTAGGAACTTTGGTTTTCTCCTAATTATTCTAAGAGGTGTTAATATTGGTGCATGCTCTTCATTTTCATTTAGTGCATTATGTGCATTGATCACATCAAATTCAAATGGTATATCTTCTTCAATTTTATTAACATGTGCATTCATCGAATCATTTTCAAATGGTTTATGTTCAGTGCATTCATTAGGTACATTCATCATATGCATGAGAATTGGTGTATGTTGATCATTTTGATTTGGTGCATTCATCACATCAATTTTAATTGTTGAATGTTCATCACTTTCATTAGGTGCATTAGATGATGTACCTTCACATAATCTCCTCATATACTCCCTTTGTCTTTCCTTTGTTGCCTCTCTTTATTCATTTGTTCCTCTCTTGTTCTTTCCCATTGTCCTACACATAACATCATGATGACAATCCACAATCAAATAGCCAAAAAACAACAAATGATCATCATTTTGTTATAATCTAATGTAACAGTAATAAAATAACTTCAAAATAAACCAATTACAAGACAAATCAATCATGATCAAAGCAAGAAAACAAAAAATTAACATCATTTGTTATAATCTAAAGAAACAATGATAAAATAACTTCAAAAACAATCCAATATACGAGACAAATAAATCATTTCAAAGCAAAAGTGATTAAAAAAATATGAAAACTTGACTGTTACTATCCCATAAAATCATGTGCAAAGGTAGTGGGGCCTTCAAACAACTTGCAATGCTAGTTTTTAGGTTGTTGGGACTAAAATATATTAAAATTTTCCCATAACCCGTACGGGTTATAGAAACCTTTAATGCGAACGTTCGCAATTTCTCATAACCTGTACGGGTTATGTAGAACTACAGGTTTTGGCCTTAGTTGTACATAACCTGTAAGGGTTATGTAGAACTAGGAACCAAATAGGAAGTGGGGAGAGAGATAGAGTGAGAGAGAGAGAGAGGGAAAGAAAGAGAAGGCAAAGAGGGTGAGAATAGGATTAAGAGAAGGAGAGAGAGAGAGAATAGGATAAGTAGAGGGGGATGGATAGAGAGGGAAAGAGAGGGAGATTAGGAAAATGGATAGGGGGAGAGGGAGAGGGGGAGAGGAAGAGAGAGGGAGTATGGGAAAATGTGTGTGTGTGTGTGTGTGTGTGTGTGTGTGAGAGAGAGAGAGAGAGAGAGAGAGAGAGAGAGAGAGAGAGAGAGAGTAGGATAAGGAGAGGGGGATGGATGGAGAGGGAGAGAGAGGGAGATTAGGAAAAGGAGAGTGGGAGAGGGAGAGGGAGAGAGAGTGATATTGGGAAAAGGAGAGGGGGAGAGGGAGAGAGTAGGAGATTCAGAAAAGGAGAGAGAGAGAGAGAGAGAGAGAGAGAGAGAGAGAGAGAGAGAGAGAGAGAGAGAGAGAGAGATAGAGAGAGTAGGAAAAGGAGAGGGGGATGGATGGAGAGGGAGAGAGAGGGAGATTAGGAAAAGGAGAGTGGGAGAGGGAGAGGGAGAGAGAGTGATATTGGGAAAAGGAGAGGGAGAGAGGGAGAGAGCGGGAGATTTGGAAAAAAGGAGAGAGAGAGAGAGAGAGAGAGAGAGAGAGAGAGAGAGAGGAGGAGAGGGTGAGAGACATGAGGTAGAGAGAGAACAAGAAGGAGAAAAGGGTGAGAGAATCAACAAAGAGAGAAGTGTGAGGGGGAGAGAGATGAGATAGAACTCAAGGAGGATAATTAGGGCTCAGAATAGACAAAGACGGTGATGGGGGAAGGAAAATGAGAGAGAGAAAAAGAAGAAATACATGCATGTATACAAACATATATACATATATCTATATAAATATATGTATATAGAACTATAGATATGCATATATACATACAAAAAAACATATTATATATGTATGTCTATAAATATGTGTAGTAAATGCTAAGTTTACAAGCATATATTATTATGTCTTTATAACCTGTACAGGTTTTGTGAAACACAAAATAATGGTTTTAGTTCTACATAACCCGTACAGGTTATTTAGAACTAGGAATAGTACTTTTTTCTTTTCAAAACCCGTGCGGATTTTGGCTTGGTAAGAGAGATGGAAAATGACCCGAAGGCTTGCAAGCCCATTTTCCTCCCATTTTTGTCCCTTTACATGGTTTTTCATCATCCAACATGATTTCTTGACTTAATCATCATCAGGTTTACAAATGATCAAGCGGGTATCTCTAAAATTACCACCATAATCTCACACATCTTCTCTGTTAGGAAGCTTACAGATACTGAGAGGGGGGGGTGAATTAGTATCTAACTGGTAATTAGAATTTCTCAACTTAAAACATGTAGAACATATTGCAACAGTATACCGGTATGCAAGAAATAATGCAATAAATAGAAATGAAAGAAACCACATGAAAATCACACCATAACACAATGATTTAATGAGGAAACCCAGTGTGGGAAAAACCTTGGTGGGATTTGTGACACACAATATTCACTTACTGGCCAATAAGGGAATATTACTTACAATAGGGGCCTGCACATGCAGGAAGGCCAACTGCCTAGAGCTCACTGCTCAAATGGGAAGTCTCACTGACTTACAATGTGGATTATACAAATCCAATAACTTGTATTGTTTTACAATAGCATCTTCAATGCCAGATTTAGTACCGGTTCTTGCTATGTTCTTTACATATACCCCTTAACCTATATTTTGCACAATAGGTCTGCTTAATCTTTTCTCCTTATATTTTCGCTTACATCACTTTCTCACAAAATGTCTACAATGATCTCTTTTATATATAAGAGTCATTTTACAATGATATCAAATCGTCTTACAAAGTTTTTGAAATAATAAACAAAATATGATATATCAAAAATCCTATCGGCCTCTATGCCGGTATACTTCCTTTCTCTGTGCCGGTGTAGGTGTCCTGAGTGCTAGTGTAGAGTGTGTTCTATTGATGCCGGTGTAATACCTTGCTGGTATAATGCCTTGCTGGTGACATAGGATTGTAAGGTTTCCATCAATGACAAAAGCTTCAATCACATACAATGTCTCATTGGAGTGTGCATATGCCAACAATCTCCCCCTTTGGCATTGATGGCAACACTCATGAGAAATTTCAAAAGTTTATCCAAAAAAATGTGAAGTCCAAAAATGTTACCAAAAATGTGTACTCCCCCTGAGCATATGATTCCTGTGATATTTGAATTTTCTCATACCACTACTCCCCCTTTGGCATCAATGAAAAAGGTTGTCAAGATGTCAGTAGAATTTGTAGTTTAAATCTTGTAACTGGGTAGTTACAATTTGAAATAGATCCACCAAAATCAAGTTTATACTCTCCATAAAATTTTTACTATCTCTTATTGTTGTCTCTGTCCTTTTAGTTGTACCGGTGAGATGCTGCAAATGCTCTGCCAGTGTTTTTTGTCCCTGTATTAGTGCCTCAAATATTTCTTTCCGTAATGATGCTAGATAGTCCAATCTTGGACTTAGTTTTAATCTTAGATGCTTTGCCTTATTCACTATTCTCTCCTTTTCTCTATCTAATTTAAGTAATTCTTCCTCAAAATTTGTTATCTTCCCTTCAAAAAATGATAATGTATCAGGTGAGTTAACAAAATTATCATCAAGTTTATTGATTTCATCCTGTACCTTGCTTATTTTTTTATCTATATCTATAGTCAAAAAGTTTGTCTTACAGGTGTCTTTGTACAGAGTTTTGTACTCTTTCAAAAAGTTACACAGTTCCGGTAGAAGTGTGTCAAAATCTCTACTACACTTCTTTATCTGCTCATCAAAGGATCTTTTCTTTTCAATTTCCAATCCTTCAATGCCTCTTCCTTTATTTTCTCAATGTTCTTTGTGATATATTTACACAAGGTATCAAGTTGTCCTAAAGAATCTTTATTGTCTATGTTGGTATTTTGGTATGGTTTTGTCATTGATGTCAACACCTACTAAAGCACTAGCACTCAGGAGATCCAGCAGCATTCACCGGAAAGCAAGTAACTATTGCACAGTTACTGGTATATGGTTCACTAGCAGGATATAATGATCACTGACACTTGGAATGATATGGAAGGCACTTGGTAATGTTGACGACAGCTTGTGGACACTTTGTTTTGAAGAATTAATCATTGGTATATTCATATTTGCATATTTGCTTTTACCGACAAATAGGTCCAGGGTTACCTAGGGTTACACCGACAGGTTTATCTTTTCCAGATCAGCATGGCAGGCTATGGAGATGATTTATTATTGTTGTAAATGCTTTAAGCCGACATGTTTAATCAGTTATTGCATTGGATATTATATTTTTTGTAAAATGTTTTTATTGTAATATCTTGTAGAGCTGACCTGCTAAAATTGGTCTTAGGTTATGGTATAAATGTAAGATCTTATTTGTAAGATCGAATGTGGAATGCGAAAAAGAATTGTGAGAAGGTATATGCAAGATTAAGTAGAGCTATACACGAAGACATCATTTGAAGGTGAAGCTAGGTTTTTGTGGAAGCATATCAGCATTACATCGGTACTGAATCCAACATATAAAGATGCTATTTTGTGTAGTACATTCTTATTGGATTTAACCATCTAACTGTTGTCAGTGTGACTCCCAATTTGTGATTGAGTAGTGAGCTCTAGGCTGTTGGCCTTTTTGCATGTGCAGACCGCATTTGTGTACACTTACTATCTACAATAGTATCATCTGATTATGGGTAAGGTTTCCCACCATGGTTTTTCCCCTTACAGGGTTTCCACGTACAAATATTGGTGTTATGTGTTGTGGATGACTTTGTGTTTATGTTTCATGCATTAATCTTTACCAATATATCAATTAATTGTTAACATTGTCTACCGACATACTTAACTGATTTACCGGTATTAAGCATTAAGTTGGTTGAGTTGTTTTTGGTTTGAATTTATTAGATAACTAATTCACCCCCCCACCCCCCTCTCAGTTGTCTCTGGCACCTAACAATTAGTATCAGAGCTTAGTCCTATTTTGCAGAAGTTTAACAACTTGAGGAGATCCAATGACTACTAATTATTTCAGGAAGGATAGTCCAAAACTTGATGGAACCAACTATGGGATATGGAAGATCAGAATGGAGACACTTCTGAATTGCATTGGTAAAGACATTTGGGAAGTTACAAAGAATGGTTATACTGTTGCTATAGTCGGTCAGACCGCTCCAACTACATTAGCTAAAGATGAGGAGAATGATTGCAAAGCAAGAGAAGCACTTCTAAGCGCTTTATCAGATCAACAAATCATGGGATTATCATATAGGTCTACTGCTAAAGCTATTTGGGATCATTTGGAAGCACTGAATGAAGGAGATTCCACAGTCAAGATTGCAAAACTTGAAAGCTTCTGAGTCAAGTATGAACATCTGAAAATGGAAGAAGATGAAAGGATTTTTGCTTTTATGGAAAGAGTAAATGAAATTGTTTTGGGTATTAAATGTTGTGGAGGAACCTTGACTGATGATGAAATTGTTTCAAAAATCTTAAGAGGATTGCCATCGGCATATAAAATGAAGGTTACTGCTATAAATGAGTTGAGAACAATGCCTAATACATCAGTAACTAGGGATACATTAATTGGAAAACTTTCAGCCTTTGAAATTGAGGAATTTGGTCTTTTTGGTACTATAAAGATAGATTTGGCCTTTAAAGAATCAACTTCATCTGCTCTATCATTTGACAAATCAGATTGGAAAGCCTTTTATGCAAGAGAACTTGAAGAAACTAGGAAGGAGAATGAAGAACTTGAAGAACTTAGAAAGTTCAAACTGTTCAAAGCAATGGTTGAAAATGAAACCGGTAAGAAAATCAAATGTTTAAGATCAGATCAAGGAGGAGAATTCACATCTAAGGACTTTAATACATTCTATGAAGTGAATGGAATCAAAGGACAACTATCAGCACTTTGGACAAAATAGCAGAATGGAGTTGTTGAAAGGAAAAATAGAACTATCTTAGATGCAACAAGAAGTATGTTATCTGAAGCAAATTTACCACATGTATATTGGAGAGAAGCAGTCAGCACAACCATCTATACATTCAACAAAGTTCACATCAAAGGTGAAACCAGTAAGACCCCTCATGAACTATGGTTTGGTAATACTCCTACTCTTAAGTATTTCAAAATTTTTGGAAGTAAATATTATATTAGAAGAGATGAGTATATTGAAAAATTTGATCCTAGAAGTGATGAAGGAATATTTCTTGGTTATTCATCTAAGAGCAAGGCATATAGATGTTTTAATAAGAGATTGCAGAAAATTGTTGAGAGTACAAATGTAAAGATTGATGGACAATTCAGAGGAACTTCAAGGTATATAGATTCTGAACCAGAAACAGAAATTGTGACAAATGAACCTACACTAAATCCACCAGTACAGAATGAATATCCCATTACCCTGGTACCATCAGAGGATTCCACAGTAATTGAAGAACAACAACAAACTAAGACACCCTGGTATGTAAAATTGAATCATTCTAAAGATCAGATAATTAGAAACAAATTTAAAGGAGTTATGACAAGAGGAAGATTGGCAAATGAAGAGGTATGTCTTATTTCTCAAATTGAACCATCATCTGTTAATGAGGCATGTGAAGATAAATTTTGGATTAAAGCTATGGAAGAAGAATTAGAACAAATTGAGAAAAATAATACTTGGACATTAGTTTCCTGGCCTAGAGATAAAAATATAATTGGAACCAAATGGGTATTTAGAAACAAACTTAATGAAGATGGTAAGGTTGTCAGAAATAAAGCAAGACTAGTGTGTAAGGGATATTCTCAAAAAGAAGGAGTTGATAACAATGAAACCTTTGCACTGGTAGCTAGAATTGAGGCAGTCAGATTATACTTGGCTTTTGTAGCTCACAAGAACTACAGAGTTTATCAAATGGATATTAAATGTGCATTCTTGAATGGAGATCTTGAAGAGGAAGTCTATATTGAACAACCTAATGGATTTTCTTTGACAGATGACAATGATATGGTTTGCAGGTTAAGAAAAGCTCTGTATGGATTGAAACAAGCCCCAAGAGCTTGGTATGCAAGGTTGGATAAGTATCTTTTAAAGATTGTTTTTTCTAAAGGAAATGCAGACAACAATTTATATTACAAAATAACTAATGATGACATCTTGATTATAGAAGTATTTGTTGATGATATAATCTTTGGAAGAGAAGATGGATTATGTAAAAAAATTTCTATTAAAATGTAGCAAGAATTTGAAATGTCTATGATTGGAGAAATAAAATTCTTTTTAGGATTGCAGATTTCATAGACTGACAAAGGTATATTTTTTAGTCAATCCAAGTACTTGAAAGAGTTACTAAAGAAATTTGGGATGGAGAACTCTAAATCGGTAAGTACACCTATGACTACAAATGACAAATTATCTCAAAGGGATGAATCTACACCTGTTAATCCAACTAGATACAAATCTATGATAGGAGGTTTACTGCATTCGACACAAACCAGAGCTGATATTATGAATGCAGTATGTTTTGCTTCTAGATTTCAAAGTAATCCTAGAGAAAATCATGAATCAACAGTAAAAAGGATTTTTTGGTACTTACAAGGCACTGCAAATCTTGGATTATGGTATCCTAGAGATGAAAATTTTGATCTATGTGCATACACAGATGCAAATTGGGCAGGAGATGTGGATGATAGAAAAAGCACCACTGGTGGAGAATTCTTTCTTGGAAAGAGATTAGTCTCTTGGTTAAGTAAGAAATAGAGTTATACATATTTATCAACAACAGAATCAGAATATGTTGTAGCAAGAACTAATTGTACACAGGTACTATGGCTTAAGCAAATGTTGAAAGACATAAATGTAAAATGCAAGGAACCTATTACTATATATTGTGATAAAACTGCAGCAATTGATATATCTAAGAATCCAGTATTACATTCTAAAATAAAACATGTTTCTATCAAACTAAACTTTCTAAGGGAAAAAGTTGAAGAAAAAGAGATAAAACTGGTTTATGTGAATACTAAAGAATAGCTTGCAGATATTTTCACAAAACCTTTGTCTAAGGAGACTTTTAAATATCTCAGAGATCAGCTTGGAGTCATACCACCACTGGTAGAGACTTAGATAGTTGATGATTGCCATCAATCGATAGAATTAAAAGACAAATCTTTTACTCCGGGCTTTGATGAGGAAGCTACTTGTCAAGGGGAGTAGTTGGTATATTGAATTGATTGGTATTTTGTATATGAACTTGGTTTTATTATTATCTTTGGCATTTGATGTCAAAGGGGGAGAGGTGTCTATGGAAAAACACATTATCTTTTAAGAGAAATTTCAATAACACATGTTGCTCCTAGGGGGAGAGATTGTTGTTTGAGAGAGACTATTACTGTCTGTATTCTGGTTATGATATTTTTGGAGAGCTTGTTAGTTTTTGGTTTTTGGCATTTCTATTTTGGCAATTTGATGGTTTTTCCATCTTGTGTTGCCATCAATGCCAAAGGGGGAGATTGTTGGTATTTTGGTATGGTTTTGTCATTGATGTCAACACCTACTAAAGCACTAGCACTCTGGAGATCCAACAACATTCACCAGCAAGCAAGTAACTATTGCACAGTTACTGGTATATGGCTCACCGACAGGATATAATGATCACCGACACTTGGAATGATATGGAAGGCACTTGGTAATGTTGAAGACATCATGTGGACACTTTGTTTTGAAGAATTAATCATTGGTATATTCATATTTGCATATTTCCTTTTACTGGCAAATAGGTCCAGGGTTACCTAGGGTTACACCGGAAGCTTTATCTTTTCCAGATCAGCATGGCACGCTATGGAGATGATTTATCATTGTTGTACATGCTTTAAGCCGACATGTTTAATCGGTTATTGCATCGGATATTATATTTTTTGTAAAATGTCTTTATTGTAATATCTTGTAGAGCTGACCTACTAAAATTGGTCTTAGGTTATGGTATAAATGTAATATCTTATTTGTAAGGTCGAATGTGGAATGCAAAAAAGAATTGTGAGAAGGTATATGCGAGATTAAGCAGAGCTATACACAAAGACATCATTTGAAGGTGAAGCTAGCTTTTTGTGGAAGCATATCAGCATTACACCGGTACTGAATCCAACATATGAAGATGTTATTTTGTGTAGTACATTCTTATTGGATTTAACCATTCAACTGTAGTCATTGTGACTCCCATTTTGTGATTGAGCAGTGAGCTCTAGGCTGTTGGCCTTTCTGCATGTGTAGACGACATCTATGTATGCTTACTATCTACAGTAGTATCATCTGATTGTGGGTAAGGTTTCCCACCATGGTTTTTCCCCTTACAGGGTTTCCACGTACAAATATTTGTGTTATATGCTGTGGATGACTTTGTGTTTATGTTTCATGAATTAATCTTTACCGGTATAGCAATTAACTATTAACACTGTCTACCGACATACTTAACTAGTTTATCGGTATTAAGCATTAAGTTGGTTGAGTTGTTTTTGGTGTGAATTTATTTGACAACTGATTCAGCCCCCCCTCTTAGTTGTCTCCGAGACCTAACAATCTATATTAAAGTCAGGAGCAATTACCTTCAAAATTGGTATGGTGTCATCTATTGCCTTATAAGCTTGTGAGCTATAATATGTTATCTTTTTAATTGAATCTAATAATACTTTAGTCACATTAGTTTATTTGTAGCCTGATGATGAGGAACCTACATTCAGAGTACCACCGGTGGAAGTAACCAAGCTTGCATTGACCTCTGGTGGGTCTATTTGTGTCTGCATCTCTTTAAGCAATGGTTTGTGTGCTTCTCCAGTTGTCGGTGGTATTGTTTCCTTATGAACTTGTTCCTGTTCCAGAGCCTTTTGCTCTGTTTGTTTCTCTATTTGTTGCATTGTCTCAGTTTGAGTCTGAGTTTCTAGTTGTTTCTCTTTGACATCTGCCAGTTTCTCCTATGTGTTTTCAGTTTGCTCATCTACCGAAGGCTCACTAGCCATGTCAATCTTATCAGTTGTATCTTTGTCTACCACAATGTTGATCTTTTGAGTATCAACATCTACTATGCATAAGACTTCAGGATTAGGATTAACATCCTCTACATCCATACTTTCAACTACCAATTGATCTTTTGTAGCTATTGTTGTTACCGGTGGAGTAATCAAAGGAGGTGGGGGTAAGTTGTCTTTAACCTTGATACTAGGTGGTCCACCAACTTTACCTTTACCCTTATCTCTTTCCTTCTGATAAACCTTTATAGGTTTTTGGCTCATGTATTCTTCTTGTTTTTCTTTTTCCACTAAGAAAATGTCCCATGCATTTTATGTCTCCTTAGTCACCTCATTAACTCTTCCAACCATCAAAGCAATGTGCCGGTGTGCAGTAGTAAATATTGACCAGTTGGCTTTAGTAATTAAGTCATCAATTTCTTTGGGTGAATTCACTAGGTATACAACAAGTAGCTTTTCCATCTTTATTTTCTTGTCAAGTTCTATTACTGCGTGTCTTCTTGCTTCCAATCTTTTAAACAGTTCATCTGGTACTTCATCTACTACTTCCACCAAAAATTTCTTATACATATCCATATGTAATATAACGCTATTTTCTACTTGTTCTTTTTCATCACTTGTCAGAGTGTCATATAATTTTTATATATTCTTCAATTTCACTTCCTCTAAAATTTTATTCAATAGTATGTCAAGAGGGGCCAAGTCCTTATTTGTCCTCTTCTTCTTCTTGGGTGTCAGTTTCTTCTTCTTTGGTGTAGCCTTTCTTTTTGGAGATCTCACTGCTTGTTGCTTTTGTCTTGTCCTCCTAAGTGAGGGTGTGGTTGCCAATGAGGGATCTCTTTTCCTTACAACTCTCTTGAAAGTTGCAAGCATGTCATTCTCTGAAGATGTGCCTACTGGTGATAGGTGAGTTTCAGGTTGTGGAGCTGCTAACTCATCCTCTATTATACCAGTTTGTTTCATTACTTTTTCTTTGATTTCCTTTGCTTGTCGGGAACCTCTTCTCACAACTGCCTCAACCTTTTTCATTCTTTTATGGGATTGTATTTGGCTTTCAATAGTTTTTGCACTACCAAATACTTCTTCCTTAGGTTCTTTAGGGGCTTCCAAAAGTGCTTTAGCATATGTTTCAGTTATATGATTGTTTGTTTCGTAGCCCATCTCTATTACCCAGATTGTCCTAGGGATGACTACTTCCATCCAGATCTCATCCTTTTTAATTACAAAACATATTTCATCCTTATATTTGTCAACAATCTTTTGTGATAATCTGATTCTTTTCTTCATTTTGGCCTTAAGTGCTTGAAATAAATCATGGATATTGTTTTCTTTATCTTCTCCCATATTATTGAATAGTTCAGTTAGCTATTTACCTACCGGTATATCATATCCAAGTTCTTTGTAGCCTATACTGGGAACCTGTTTGGTTATATGTAGCGTCAGACATACTAGCAAATTTCCAAACCTGAAAGTTCCTTTCTTGTCCTTCTTAATCTTTCCTAAGTTATCAATTAATTCATCCTTCAACCACTCACGTATATCAATCTTTGCATTATCTGTGACCATGTCATAAGTACTCTTAATGCATATACTTGACACTAAATTGAGTCTGTTTGCATGAGTTGCCTTATATCCTAATATCATGCTGATAAATCTTACATTAGTGTATTTTACATCATTTACTCTTAAGGACCTTTTATCAGATGTGGCACCAGTTAGGTTCATAACTAGGTCATTGGTAACCTTCTTGGTTTTGTCTGGCCTTTTATTAGTGGTTGGTAACCCTGTGACAACTTTCACAACTTCCTTGGTGATTTTGTGAATTGCATCTAACCAGAAAAATTCACCATGTGCCTTGCTTAGGACTATCCTAATCACATCCTTGGGTAATTCAAGAATGCTAAGGATCTCTATAAATCCTAGGGTTTCAATGATCTTATGTTCATCTTTTACATTGTTGGATTCATCACATATGACAGATTTGAACATGGTTTTAATCTCTTCATCTCCTAGTTCCTCAATGTTGTAGTGAATGTAAATTCTATGGTCTTCAGCATAAACAACTCCTTTAGGAATTTGAGAAAAAGCACCTAAAGTATCATCTTTCTTTGCTACCTTGGGAACTAATTGAAATAAGGGCCTAGGTCTTTTTACAACTTCAACAACAGTAGGGTTCGCTATATATTCAAGTGTAGAGGTGGATGCCATGATAAAATACCTTTTACTACCTTTAGGATGGATGATTGCTTGAAGTGTTCTTGCCTATTGCTCGAAATGCCTTAGCTCAGAATCTTCACACTCTTCATAGGTTTGAAATATCGGTGAAATGAAATGGAGCCAAAACCTCAAATTTATAGTGTCTTTTTGCATCTACCACATTAAATGCATGCCGGTTAAGTATTCACTTAACGTTGTCTACCGGTAATAAAGTAATTTCAAACTTGTCATCTCTAACCAAGGGAATGATAGCACATGTGTCATTAGATCGCCAAACCCTCAAGGAAACTTTCTACCGGTGGAGGAGTATTCCCAATATTTAGATTAGCTTTTCTAATCCATTGTTTTGAGAATTCTTACTTAACCTCTTCAAATTTTTCTTTACCTTTCAAGCTAGAGCTTTTGTTGTTTACCGGTGATCCTTTACTTCTACAAAATTTTGCAATATGCCCAATCTTGTTACATGTAGAACAAGTTACATTATTCTTCTGAATAGCTTTCCCATAACCTATGTTGGTTTGTGTTCTACATTGATTAGATAAATGTCTAAATCTTCCACAAACATAACATCTCACATTCATTCTGTAATTCTCAGAATTGTGACCAACTTTGTTGCATTTAGAACATTGACTGGTGGGTGTGTTGATATTCTGATAATTTCTAGATCTACATTCATTTTCTCTATGACCATACTTATTATAGTTAAAGCATTTTCCATTGAATTTATAAGCATTAGGTTGCCTTACCAGTTTGCTGTGATCTTGTGTGTTTGCAGTACTGGAGCTTTCACCAACTTCAAAGCCAATTCCAAAAGTGTCACTTATAGGTTTTTGATTCTTTAGCAAGGTACCAAGTTCCTTTGAGCTTTTCTTGAATTTCTCTTTATGTTGATTTGTAGTTTTTAGTTCTCTTTCTAATACTTCTTTCTGTCTCATTAGTTCATTTGAGTCATTCTGAGAGTGCATCAGATTTGTCTTTAATAGATCATTTTCATAGCAAAGTCTTGTGTTCTCATTTTCTGCATCACTTAGTCTTCTGGTCAATTCTTCTTCATTGTTCTTCCTATCTTCAATCTCTTTACAGAATCTCATAGTCATATCTTGCATCTCATTCTTTGTAGTTATGTTCTCCAGTTTCAGCTTACTTAACATATCATTAAGTGATTCCTTCTCATCATTCTCATTTTGCATCTTTTCACAAAGTTCTCTTCTCTTATTTCTTGCAATAGTAAGATTCTCTTCAAGTGCCTAAATGATATCCTGAGCTGCTTTTAGATCATCTTCTAGTTTGATATTTTTCAATTTTTCTGCATCTTAGTCTGAGAGAGCTGCTTCAAGTTGCATCATCAGATTTTCCATCTTTACCGGTGTCAAGATCTTCCTCAAGCTGTTAGGCTTCTAAAAATAGAGGACCAAGCTTTGATACCAATTGTTAGGAAACTTACAGATACTAAGAGGGGGGGGGGGTGAATCAGTATCTAACCGGTAATTAGAATTTCTCAACTTAAAACATGCAGAACATATTGCAACACTAAACCGGTATGCAAGAAATAATGCAATAAATAGAAATTAAAGAAACCACATGAAAATCACACCATAACACAATGATTTAATGAGGAAACCCAGTGTGGGAAAAACCTCAGTGGGATTTTTGGGATTTTTGACCCACAATATTCACTTACTGGCCAATAAGGGAATATTACTTACAATAGGGGCCTGCACATGTAGGAAGGCCAACTGCCTAGAGCTCACTGCTCAAATGGGAAGTCTCACTGACTTACAATGTGGATTATACAAATCCAATAACTTGTACTATTTTATAATAGAATCTTCAATGCCAGATTCAGTATCGGTTCTTGCTCTGATCTTTACATATACCCCTTAACCTATATTTCGCATAATAGGTCTGCTTAATCTTTTCTCCTTATTTTTTTTACTTACATCACTTTCTCACAAAATGTCTACAATGATCTCTTTTATATATAAGAGTCATTTTACAATGATATCAAGTCAGCTTATAGAGTTTTTCAAATAATAAACAAAATATGATATATCAAAAATCCTGTCGGCCTCTGTGCCGGTGTCGGTGTCCTGAGTGCTAGTGTAGAGTGTGTTCTGCTGATGCTAGTGTAATGCCTTGCTGATGACATAGGATTGTAAGGTTTCCATCAATGACAAAACCTTCAATCACATACAATGTCTCATTGGAGTGTGCATATGCCAACATTCTCAGTTTTTTGACCATATAAATTTTTCTCTTTTTGGACAACATTAGCATAGTAAACTTTCATTTTCTTTATCAGTGCCTTGACAGTCCTCATAGACATATGTCTACCATTTTTTAATAACTTTTGATATACTTGACCAAATTCAAAATAAATTACATATTATTGTTCTACACTAGATTATATACACTTTTTAAAAAAAAGTTTGCATTTTTTATTATTTTGATGCAAGTTATACCCAACGCATGAACAAGTACCAAATGTTCAGGATGAGGTCACTTACAAAAATCATAAAAAACAAAATACTAAATGAAAAATTACAAAAAAATACACGACTTCTAGATCTCACTCTTACCTATCATCCTACCAAAGGGTTTTGAAAGATACTAAATTCAACTATATACTTTGTGTAGCACATGAAAATAGCTATGTTATGTTTTTTTTTTAACAAATTAGGAACAATTTTTTGTGTGTGAAAGGTTTGACCCTCTTAATCTTAGTTGGCTATTTGGTGGAATTGATTATGTGTTGCATTGATGTTTTGTCATTGATGTCAACACTTGTTGTTTGGATGCTTTACCGGCACCCTTTTGGTCCCGGTAGGATGAGTCGTTTCTGGTTAACTTGGATCCGACATGATCTAGCAAGCTCTGATATAATCTGGTGATGGATTTGGCTTGTTCATGATACTTATACTCACATTTGGTCAGTTGGTTTTGGTCTGGAGATTGGATGTTATTTTTCTTTCTTAGAAGATTGGTTTCTGGTTCTGGCGAGGGTTTCACCGATAGAGTTTTTGGTGGAGATCTTTGATGAATTGCATAAGTGGTGATGGTGCAGCTTCTGATGGAGTTTCAGGATGCTGTTGGTGATCATGTTCGAGAATTGGCGGTTGGAAATTATTGCTGAAGTGTGTGGACCTATACTTGGTCCCGGTTGATCTAGGTTATGGACTGACATTAATGTAATGTGTGGATAGGACCTATTGTTGTATTTCTGAGATGTCTTATGTATTGTTAATTGCTTGTTTGGTCTAAGGATGATGTAGTTTGTAACTATGTAATTGGTTTATTGACTAGTGGCCGACCTGATTGTTTATGGTCGAGGGTTTATATAACTAAGATGTAAGATCTCATTGTAGATCATCATGGTTAATGTAAGAGGTGATGGTCAAGGAATGTAATGTGCAAATAATGTAATATCATTCAGGCAGAGGAGTTGGTCAATCATTGGAGATCGAATTGGGTTTGTGTAAGAGGATTTAGTCCTCTGGTATGGAATTTAACTAGAACTGTACTGAGGCATAGGAGATGCTATCTTTTGTAGTTCAACACTTCTACGGATTGTAGTCTAGATTTATATGTAGTCAGTGAGGCTCCTTTTGTGATGAGCAGTGTGCTCTAGGCTATTGGCCTTCTTGCAAGTGCAGGCCCCTTCATTGTAATTCACATACTTACTGCAGAAGTAATATATGACTGTGGGTAGGCTTCCCACCGTGGTTTTTCTCTTTACCGGGTTTTCCACGTACAAATCTTGGTGTCATGTGGATGGTATTTATTTTGTGATTATTTCTTATGCTTAATTGGCTTATCTGCTATTCCAGTATTAATATTTTGGGTTCCAGTATTAAAATTTTAATTGCTAAATGTTCTTATAATCTATGACAACTGATTCACCCCCCCTCTCAGTTCTCTTCCGGTTATCTAAATTGTCTAACAATTGGTATCAGAGCTTTGGTCCTCTCTACAGAAAGATTAACCACTTGAGGAAGATCCTATGGCGACTAACAGTTCAAGTTCATCCAGTTCTTTTGGAGCTATCTTTCAAAGGGATATACCGAGGCTTGAAGGAACAAACTATACAGTATGGAAGATTCAGATGGAGACTCATTTGAGATGTCTTGGCAAGGAGATTTGGGAGATCATATAGAATGGTGTCACACCCTTTAATCCGAGGTATAGAAATCCTCCTCTAAAAAACCTGGACAAGGAGCTTGAGAATGATTGCAGAGCAAGAGAAGCCCTCTTGTGTGCACTTTCTGATCAGCAAATAATGGGATTAATAGACAAATCATCTAGAAAGGGTAAATGACCCTACAGTGAAGATTGCTAAACTTAATGGTTACCAGGTAAAATATGAAAACCTAAAGATGGAAGAAGATGAAAGGATTACTGCATTAATGGAAAGGGTAAATGAGATTTTTATGAGAATTCAATGTTGTGGTGTAACTTTGAGCAAAGATGAAATTGTTTCTAAAGTCCTGAGAGCCCTACCACTGGCTTACAAAATGAAGGCTACTGCTATTAATGAGTTGAGAACAATGGCTAGTACATCTGTCAATAGAGATACTTTCATTGGGAAACTATCTGCTTTTGATCTTGAGGAATTTGGAACTTGCTTTTCATGCAACTACATCTGCAACTGGTAAGCAAGACTAGAAATATTTATATGCAAAAAAGTTAGAAGATATGAAGAGACAAGATGATGAGTTTAAGAAACTTAAAGCACTATTTGCTAGAAGCGTACCAATAGGACCAATAGGAAGTAAGTATGAAGGAAAAGCACCTTTTAAATGTTTTGCATATAATAAAATTGGTCATTTTGCATCTAGATGTCCTGAGAGAAATTCAAGATCTGAAAAAAGAGTTAAAACATCATTTAAGCCTAATCCTAGATATCAAAACAAGTATAGATTCAAGAAAAATAAAGACAAATCATGCTACATAGCGAATGAGGAAGGCATTACTGATTTAGATGATGAACCGATAGAAGACTCTACTAGTGGATCCAACAATAGGAAGGAATGGGTATTCTTGGCTATCAAGGAAGATGATTTGTCACTGGAAGAGAATGTACCTGAGGAGAAGGTACTTGCTACTAAAATTGAGGACAAGGATGAATGGGTAATTGATAGTGGTTGTTCACATCATATGACTGGAGATAAAGGGAAGTTTCTATCTTTGCAAGAATTTGATGGTGGACTAGTTATATTGAGAGATGACAAGGCATGTATGATCAAAGGAAAAGGAACTATATCATTGGATGATAAGAACAATACTGACAATGTTTATTATGTTGAAGGCTTGAAGCATAATATTTTGAGTGTAGGACAATTGGTAGATAAGGAATTTCAATTACAGTTCAATGAGCAAAATCATTAATAGATCTAGCTTGGAGATTGCAACCGGTACACAAACAAAACGTAAGATATTTCATTTGAACTCCAATGAGAAGACATATTTGATTACATAGATTGATGAGAGTTGGCTATGCAATAAAAGGATATGTCATGTGAGTTTTGATTGCATTGTGAAGATCAATTCAACTAAGGTTGTTAGAGATATACCTAAAATTATGAAGCCCTATAATTCAGTATGTAAAGAATGTCAAATGGGTAAACAGGTTAGAACCTCTTTTAGGAGTATACAAGATAAATCAAATGATGTTCTTGATCTTATTCATACTGATTTGTGTGGCCCTACTAGAGTTAAACATTTTCATGGTGATAGATATTTCATGCTAATCATTGATGATTATTCTAGAATGATGTGGGTTACTTTTTTGAAAGAAAAATATGAAACATTTGAAAAGTTTAAAATATTTAAGGCTAAAGTGGAAACTAAGATAGGATTGAAGATTAAATGTTTGAGATCAGATCATGGTAGAGAATTCACATCCGGTGAGTTTACTAACTTTTGTGACAAGCATGGTATAAGAAGATAATTTTCTGTTCCCCGGACACCTCTACAGAATGGAGTTGTGGAAAGGAAGAACAAAACTACCTTGGATGCTGCTAGAACAATGATGATGGAAGCTAATCTACCTCATATCTACTAGAGAGAAGTAGTAAGTATGATAGTTTATACATTCAACAAAGTACATATCAAAGGAGAAACTGGTAAGACACCTTATGAATTGTGGTTTGACAATACACCTACAGTTAAGTATTTCAAAATTTTTGGTAGTAAATGTTATATCAGGAGAGATGATTCTATTCGGAAATTTGATCCTAGAAGTGATGAAAGAATATTTCCTGGTTATTCTAGTGAAAGCAAAGCATATAGATGTTATAACAAGAGATTGCAGAGAATTATGGAGAGTGCTAATGTTAAAGTAGATGAGCTAAACAGAAGTCAAATAAGAGTTTATAAGAAGGAACTGGCAGTGGAAATGATTATATCTAAACCGGTAGCACCTTAACTGGAACAAAGACTTGAACCGGTTACTTCGGCAACATCAGAGAATTCTATAGTAACTAAAGAACAAGGAAGAGGAACAGAGAGTCAAAACACTCCTAGGTATGTGAGATTGAATCATTGGGGACAAGAGCATTGGAGTGATGACAAGATGAAGACTGGCAGCTAATGAGGTATGTTTAATTTCACAAGTTGAACTGGTATCAGTAATTGAGGTATGTAAATATGAATTTTGGTTAAAATCTATGGAAGAAGAATTAGATCAGATTGAGAAAAATAACACATGGACTTTGGTTCCCCGGTGTAAAAATAAAAATGTTATTGGAACTAAATGGGTTTTTAGGAATAAATTGAATGAGGATGGTCAAGTTATAAGGAATAATGCTAGATTGATTTGTAAAGGATATTCTCAGAAGGAAGGAATTGATTATGGAGATGCTTTTGCACTGGTAGCTAGGATTGAAGATGTAAGACTATTTCTTGCCTATGTTGCTTATAAAAACTACAAGGTTTATCAAATGGATGTTAAATATGCATTCTTGAATGGGGATCTTGATGAGGAAGTTTATATTGAACAACCTAATGGTTTTTCACTATCATATGATACAGATATGGTTTGCAGGTTAAGGAAAGATTTATATGGATTGAAACAAGCACCTAGAGCTTGGTATGCAAGGTTCGATAAATATCTTTTGAAGCTTGGTTTTACTAAGGGCAGTGTTGACAATAATTTATATTATAAAATCACTAATGATGATATATTGATTATTGAAGTATTTGTTGATGACATTATTTTTGGAGGTGAAGACAAATTGTGCATAGAATTTTCTAAGAATATGAAGAAAGAATTTGAGATGTCTATGATTGGTGAGATGGAATTTTTCTTAGGTTTGCAGATTACTCAAACTGACAAAGATATTTTTATCTATCAAACTAAATATGCTAAGGAATTGTTGAAGAAATTTGGTATGGGAGATTCTAAATTGGTAAGTACACCTATGGTTACAAGTGAGAAATTGACAAGAAAATATGTTTCTACACCGGTAAATCCTAGAAGATACAAATCTATGATTGGAGGTCTGCTTTATTTGACTTAGACTAGGCCTAACATTATGAATGTTGTTTTTATTTTTTCAATATTTTAAGGTGATACTAGAGAAAATCATGTGATGGCAGTGAAAAGGATTTTTAGATACTTGCAAGGTACATCAGAATATGGCTTGTCGTACCCTAAGGATGATAACTTCACTTTATGTTTATATACAGATGTTGATTGGGCTGGAGATGTTGATGACTAGAAAAGCACTTCCGGTGGAGCTTTCTTTCTTGGACAGAAGTTGGTTTCATGGATCAACAAGAAACAATCATGTACTTCTTTATCTACTGCTGAAGCTGAGTATGTTGCTGCTACTACTAATTGTACACAAGTTTTATGGATGAAGTAAATATTGAAGGATATAAAGGTGAATTGTAATGCACCGATAGTTATTCACTGTGATAACTCTATTGCTATTGATATATCAAAGAATCCAGTATTTCATTCTAAGACAAAGCACATATCTTGTTGGCATTATAATAGACAAGAAGAGATTGTTGGCATTATAACAGACAAGGAGAGATTGTTGGCATTTCAATAATGATATTGAGAAGGTTGTTGATGGTTATGGATATAACTGATTAAGGATGTTTACTGTCTTAATATTATTATTTTGTCATTGATGTCAAGAAATTTATTTTTTAATTCAGTATGATGTTGCCATATCTGGAGAAGTATGATTTGATGAGTATAAAGATGTTGGTAAAAGACACAGAAAGAATATGATGAATAAGGGGAGGAATAAGTTATTCAATGGGCAACTATTACCAAGTTTGACAATGATGAGATCATGATGTTTAGATTGTTTTGATATCATACATATGTTATTGATTGTAAGGTTAATACTATACTATGTTACCAAGCAAAGAACCTAGTCAGTAAAACCTAAGGAACATAGTCGGTAAACCCTAAGGTTATCACTATCGGTTAATGAAGGTGGTATGTCTACCGAGTGAAGTTTAGTATTTACCGAGTTGCAACCGATTAATAATAGAATGCATTGAATGAATAAAAGCATTATTTAATGAAGGAAGTTGATGAGCTAGCTATGATTAAATGATTGGTATGCCGTGAATGAAGTTTGTTAAAGAATCTATGGAAAAGGAAAATCAGCAAGAAGATCTACAACTCAGATTGAACTGCAATACCCTAGCACAAGTTCCAAGAAATGTATGCAAGTTCCAAGGTGGGGTAAAATATTTTCAGATCGAAGGATACATTGAACCTGGTCAAAGTTTGAAGATCTGATGGCTATGATTGATCATGGGAAATGTGATCAAGGAGATTCAGTGGTTGGCAAATTGTTTATAAATAAGGAACTGTTGATAAACAATGTATGTGAGCAAGTGTATGCACAGGGATGCTACATAGTAATTACCAAGCACATAAGCTTGAAGACCTGTTTGAATAATAGAGTATAGAGGCCAGCAGATGGACAAGATTAGTTCTATGTCTATATTGTATTGAGAAAATAAGAATTTTCTTTAGGCTTTTTAGATGTGAAGTTGCAGATAGATTTTTAATAGTGTTTTTTTGTAAAGTGACAGAAAATCTCTTAACCGAGTGGACTTAACAGTCTTATTTGTAAAACCCTCTAGAAAGGTGACATTCTGATTGAGTGTTTGAAATCCTTTAACAAGGTCACTTCTAACAAGGTGAGGATCCTAACAGATCTGAGGGAAATCCCTTAACCGGGTCACATCTAGCAATGTGTTTGTAATCTTTAACAGGATTTGCTTTTAACCAAGCATACTCTAGAAGAGTATATTTCCTAGTGGGTCCGAAATCCCATAGTGGTTTTTCCCTATTTGGGTTTGCATGTTAAATCTGGTGTTATGAGTGTTATGATGTTTATATGCTTTTGAGTTTACATGTTTAGCAATTTTGGTTATATTACTGAAGTATATGTTACCGAGGTTGAATCTGATGTTTTTATGAAAATTAAAGTTTGTATGATTCACCCCCACATCTCATCTTATTAGCTTGGCATCTATACTTACATTAAGTATCAAAACTATCAATTGGTATCAGAGCTTTGGACTCAAGAAGAAAAAGTTTAAAGGTACTTGAGTAAAAGATCCAAAGATGTATAAGAGGGATGCACCGAAGCTGAACAAGTCAAGTTTCTCTACATGGCAGAAAAGGATGAAGCTGCACCTATCAGGAGTTGGAGAATATGTTGTATATTATCTGGAGAATGATTTCATCACACTGAGCACCTATCCATTGACAATGGAAGAAATAAAGGCAAAGCAAGAACATATTCAAGCAATGATTGAAATAACATCTGCATTGACCGATTTAGAGTTTAATGATCTAGAAGGCTATAATGATGCAAAGGCAATGTGGGACAAGCTCATATCTGTGTATGGTGGAGATGACCATGTTCAAAGAGAAAAAGTGGATAGTCTAAGAGTACAACTTGAATCTATGAGGATGAATGAAGGTGAGAACATAACCCAGTATAGTACAAGACTAAAGGAGATTGTCAATCAAATCAAAGGAGCAGGTGGAACTATTGAAGAAAAGGATATAACAAGTAAGTTGTTAAGAACCCTTCTACCAGCTTATACAATTTGAGTCTCTGAAATCAATGAATTGAGGTCTATACCCAATATGCCAGTTTCTTTAGATGCTACTATTGGTAAGCTACATGCATTTGAGTTAAGTAACTTTGAGAACAGTGGGTCATTGGTAAATAAAGTTGAATCTGCATTTTGTTCTTTTCATATTGGTGAATATGATTATTACAATGATAGAATGAGTAAGTACACTATAGGGGATCACAGTGGAGCAAGTGAAAGATTTCGCAAGAACATGGAGGAAGTACACAAACTATATGAGGAAATCAGAAAGCAAGAAGAGTTTGAAGCACTTTTAGCCAGAAGGTTACCGAGAGGCAAAGGTAATTATAAAGGAAAACTACCTTTGAAATGTTTCAATTGTGATAAGATAGGACATATGGCTTCTAACTGTCCTGACAAAGATTCTACTGAAGAGAGAGATTACCAAGATGATAGACAGAAAAATAATCATTACAAAGGACACCGAGACTTCAAAAGAAGAGATAGAAAGTCATGCTTAATAGCCGATGAGGAATCCAATGATGATAAATCAGATGAAACTGATACAGAGGAAGTAGTTTATGTGGCTATCAAAGATGGATCAGATGAAAAAAGGTATGAAGAAAAAGCCCTAATATCTCACATAAATACTAATGATTCTTGGATCATTGATAGTGGATGCTCACATCACATGATAGGTGATAAACACAAGTTTGTTATGTTAGAAGACTATGATGGAGGCTATGTAAGATTTGGTAATGATGCACCATGTCTGGTAAAATGTAAAGGATCCATAACACTTCTTGACAATGCAAGATGCAATGATGTTTATTGGGTTGAAGGTTTGAAATATAATTTGTTGAGTGTAGCACAACTAAATAATAAAGGATACCAAATAGAATTTCAGAAAGGAATTGTCAAAGTTCATGACAAGCATGGAAAGTTAGCTGCTATCGGGACACAAACAAAAGGTAATGCATTTCACCTTGACTCAAGTCAGAATAAATGTCTGTATGCAAAAATAAATGATACCTGGTTATGGCATAAAAGGTTTTGTCATGTAAATTTTGATAATCTGATCAAAATAAGTAAGAAGCACCGAGTAAGAGGTCTACCGAGTCTTGAAAAACCTAAGAATGCTATATGCCGAGGATGCCAGATGGGTAAAATGACAAGATCAAGCTTTACAAGTAAGTCCTACATTTCCAAAGGAATTTTAGATCTTGTGCACACTGATCTTTGTGGTCCTATGAAAAACCAAAGTTATTATGGTGATAAATATTTCATATTATTTGTGGATGATTACTCAAGGATGATGTCAGTTATGTTTTTAAAAGAAAAATCAGAAGCTTTTCAAATGTTTAAATGGTACAAGGCAAGAGTTGAAAATGAAACAAGAAGACAATTGAAATGTCTTAGATCAGATAGAGGAGGAGAGTTCACATTTGATGAGTTCAACTTATTCTGCAATGATCATGGTATAAAAAGACAAGTCTCTGCACCGAGAACTCCACAACAAAATGGATTTGCTGAGAGAAGAAATAGATCTATTGTGGATTCTGCTAGAACCCTGATGATTGAAAAGAAAGTGCCACAAACATTTTGGAGAGAAGCAATAAGCACAACAGTTTACACCCTGAACAAAGTACAACTGAAGAAAGGAACTTTGAAGACACCATATGAAATCTGGTATGACAAGAAACCTAATGTAAGTTATTTTAAAATCTTTGGAAGTAGATGCTATGTACACAAAGATGATAGAAATGGAAAGTTTGATAGGAAAAGTGAAGAAGCAACATTTCTTGGTTATTCTTCAAGAAGTAAAGCATTTAAATATCTGATCAAATCATCTAACAAAATACTAGAAAGTGCAAATGTGAAAATTGAGGAATTTGCAGAAAGGAATGATGAAGGAAATTCCAAGGAACCAAAAGATTATGATGAATTTGTCTATGTTCAACCGACAAGTCCTACCGAGTAGAATGCTGAAGGAAATAAAGAGAATATCTAGTTACCGAGTGATGAAGAAGATCATACAGAGCTTACCGAGCATGTATTAGCCAAGTATGTCAGAAGACATCATGCATCAAGTCAGATTATAGGAGATAAGGATGATCCAGTAATGACAAGGAACAAATTGAGACAGAACACATGTCTGATATCTGAATTTGAACCAAGAATAGTGAAAGAGGCATTTGACAGTGAAGATTGGATAAATGCTATGACAGAAGAGATTGATCAAATCAAGAAGAATTACACATGGACACTAGTCCCAAGACCAAAGGACAAAAATGTAATCAGTACAAAGTGGATTTTCAGAAATAAGCTGAATGAAAAAGGTGAGGTCATTCGAAATAAAGAAAGACTAGTTTGCAAAGGTTATGCTCAAGAAGAAGGAATTGATTAGGGTGAAACTTTTGTACCTGTGGCTAGACTTGAATGAGTAAGAACATTATTGGCATATGCTACTTTCAAAAATTTCAAGGTATATCAAATGGATGTCAAATCTGCATTTCTGAATCGTATATTAGAAGAAGAAGTTTTTATTGAACAACCTGAAGGATTTGTTGAAGATACGAATAAAGATTAGGTATGTAAATTGAACAAAGCTTTATATGGTCTAAAAAAAGCACCTAGAGCATGGTATGAAAGATTGAACTCTTATTTAATCAAGATTGGTTTTATAAGAACAAGTGAAAATAGCAATATGTACATGAAGAATGATGAAAATGGAATTCTGATCTTAGCCATATTTGTTGATGATATTATCTTTTGTGGAAATGACTCTCTATGTAAGAACTTTGGAAATGAAATGAGCAAAGAATTTGAGAAGTCATTAATCGGTGAGATAAAGTATTTTATAGGTTTACAGCTACTGCAAATGAAAAATGAGATTTTCATTACTCAATCCAAGTACATAAAGGAAATCTTGAAGAAATTTGGAATGGAGGATTCAAAACTAGTAAGTACTCTTATGACTACCAACTGTAAACTATCAAAGAATGATGAATCTGCATCTGCCGATGAGACACTTTACCGATCCATGATTGGAAAGCTACAATATGTTGTTCATAGTAGGCCAGACATAGCACATGCAGTAGGTATAGTTGCAAGATTCTCTACAGATCCTAAGGAAACACACATGACAACAATCAAGAGAATTTTCAGATACTTGAAAGGCACTGAGGATTATGGCTTAGTATATCAGAAAGGAAATGACTTTGATTTAAAAGTTTATACTGATGCTGATTGGGCAGACAACATTGATGACAAGAAAAGAACAAGTGGAGGAGCTTTCTTTTTAGGAGAAAGACTAGTGAGTTGGCTTAGCAAGAAACAAGGATGTGTTTCACAGTTAACAGTAGAAGCTGAATATGTTGCTGCAGCATTGAATTGTACCAACATAGCATTAATCAAACAACTATTGGATGGTATAAATGAGAAAGTTACCGAGCCAGTAACTATATTCTATGACAATACTAGTGCCATTAACATTTCAAAGAATCCCGTCATGCACTCTAAGACAAAGCACATCTCTATCAAATATGATTATCTTAGAGAAGAAGCTCAAGAGAAGAAAGTGGTGTTGGAGTATGTTAGCACAAAGGAACAAATAGCAGATATCTTCACTAGGCCACTGCCAAGGGAAAATTTTGAGTATCTTAGAAGTAAGCTAGGGGTCCTATCCCTATCTTCTACTCACTGACTGAGTTTGGTAAAAGCATCAATTCGATGACTCTACAGAATATCTTTTAGGAATTGATGCTGATCTACACACTTTAGGATGTTTTCTAAAGGTGTGCAGGAAACAATATAGGAAGCAATACAGGGAACAAGAATTGAAGACATAAATGCTCTGACCGAGACTAAATTGACACACAATAGCAGAAAATCACTCCATATACGAAGAAATTATGTTTTAGTTCTTTACTTTTTGGCATTGTTGTCAGAGGGGGAGAAGATTGAAGAAAAGAGGAGAAGACTAATGTATGGGGGAGAATTCTGATGACAGGGGGAGAGCATTTCAACATTTCAGAATCTCACAACAATCCGAATCAATTAGGTCAAATCAATTGGTTTTTCCATCAATGCCAAAGGGGGAGATTGTTGGCATTATAATAGACAAGGAGAGATTGTTGGCATTTCAATAAGGATATTGAGAAGGTTGTTGATGATTATGGATATAACTGATTAAGGATGTTTACTGTCTTAATATTATTATTTTGTCATTGATGTCAAGAAATTGATTTTCTAATTCAGTATGATGTTGCCATATTTGGAGAAGTATGATTTGATGAGTATAAAGATGTCAGTAAAAGACACATAAATAATATGATGAATAAGGGGAGGAATAAGTTATTCAATGGGCAACTATTACCGAGTTAGACAATGATGAGATCATGATGTTTAGATTGTTTTGATATCATACATATGTTATTGATTGTAAGGTTAATACTATACTGTGTTACCAAGCAAAGAACCTAGTCGGTAAACCCTAAGGTTATCGCTATCGGTTAATGAAGGTGGTATGTCTACCAAGTGAAGTTTAGTATTTACCGAGTTGCAACCACATAATAACAGAATGTATTGAATGAATAAAAGCATTGTTTAATGAAGGAAGCTGATGAGCTAGCTATGATTAAATGATTGGTATGCCTTGAATGAAGTTTGTTAAAGAATCTATGGCAAAGGAAAATTGGCAGGAAGATCTACAGCTCAGATTGAACTACAATACCCTAGCACAAGTTCCAAGAAATGTATGCAAGTTCCAAGGAGGGGTAAAATGTTTTCAGATTGAAGGATACATTGAACCTGGTCAAAGTTTGAAGATTTGATGGCTATGACTGATCATCGGAAATGTGATCAAGGAGATTAAGTGGTTGGCAAATTGTTTATAAATAAGGAACTATTGATAAACAATGTATGCGGGCAAGTGTATGCATAGGGATGCTACATAGTAATTACCAAGCACAAAAGCTTGAAGACCTATTTGAATAATAGAGTATAGAGCCCAACATATGGACAAGATTAGTTCTATGTTAATATTGTATTGAGCAAATAAGAATCCGCTTTAGCATTTTTAGATGTGAAGTTGTAGATAGATTTTTATTACTGTTATTTTGTAAAGTGATAGAAAATCTCTTAACCGAGTGGACTTAACAGTCTTATTTGTAAAACCCTCTAGCAAGGTGACATTCTGATTGAGTGTTTGAAATCCTTTAACAAGGTCACCTCTAACAAGGTGAAGATACTAACAGATCTGAGGGAAATCCCTTAACTGGGTCAAATCTAGCAGTGTGTTTGTAATCTTTAACAGGATTTTCATTTAACCAAGCATACTATAGAAGAGTATATTTCTTAGTGGGTCTGAAATCCCACAGTGGTTTTTCCCTATTTGGGTTTCCACATTAAATCTGGTGTTATGAGTGTTATGATGTTTATATTCTTTTGAGTTTGCATGTTTAGTAGTTTTATTTATATTACTGAAGTATATGTTACCGAGGTTGAATCTGATGTTTTTATGAAGATTAAAGTTTGTATGATTCACCCCCCCTCTCATCTTATTAGCTTGGCATCTGTACTTGCATTAAGTATCAGAACTATCAGATCTATCAAGTATAACTTTTTGAAGGAGAAGGTGGAAGCAAATGAAGTTAGACTGGTTTATGTGAACACTAAAGAATAGATTGCAGATATTTTCACTAAACCTTTATTCAAGGAAGCATTTGAGTACCTGAGAGACAAATTGGGGGTTTCTAACCCTTCGGTAGAGACTTGATTGATGCGGTTTGGCATCAATTCGACATGCATTATCAGAGATACTACTCATTATGGTACTGATGTGGGATGCTACTGCTCAGGGGGAGTAGATAGCTTTGAGATTCAGAGGCTTATGTTTTTTCTTTGATATTTCTATCAGATCTCTGGCATTGATGTCAAAGGGGGAGAGATAGTGATGTGAAAAATTAAATATCAAAGGGGGAGAAATATTATTCATAGGGGAAGAGATATTGATATTCAGAGCTATATGTAGGAGATTGTTGGTTGTCTTCCACAGGAAGAGACATGTTTGGCATTTCTTGGTACTTGGATGTTTTTCACATCTAGTGTTGCCATCAATGCTAAAGGGGGATATTGTTGGCCATTTGGTGGAATTGATTATGTCTTGCATTGATATTTTCTCATTGATGTCAACACTAGTTGTTTGGATGCTTTATCGACACCCTTCTGGTCATGGTAGGCTGAGTGATTTCTGGTTAGCTTGGATCCAGCATGATCCAGTAGGCTCCGGTATAATTTGGTAGTGGAATTGGCTTGTTCATGATAATTATACTCACATTTGGTCAATTGGTTTTAGTCTGGTGATTGGATTCTATCCTACTTGCTTAGAAGATTAGTTTTTGGTTCTGGTGAGGGTCTCACTGATAGAGCTTTTGGTGGATATCTTTGATGAATTGCATAAGTGGTGTTGGTATAGCTTTTGATGGAGTTCTAGGATGTTGTTGGTGATCATGTTTGAGACTTGGCAGTAGTTGGAGATCATTGTCGAAGCGTGTGGACCTATACTTGGTCCCGATCAATCTAGGTTATGGATCGGCATTAATGTAACGTGTGGATGGGACCTATTATTGTATTTTTAGGATGTATTATGTGTTTTTAATTACTTGTTTGACATAGTTTGTAATTATGTAATTGGTTTATTAACAGGTGGCTGACCTGATTGTTTATGGTCGAGGGTTTGTATAAATAAGATGTAAGATCTCATTGTAGATCATCATGGTTAATGTAAGAGGTCGTGGTGAAGGAATGTAATGTGTGAATAATGTAATATCATTGTGTAGCATCCTAAAATTGTGACACTTGCAATTTCGACTGCATTTCGGTCTTCACAATGGTGACGCAACACGCAACCTGAATTGAGACCCCGAAACTTGCTCACGACACCAAAAACTGCATTTTTCAAGTACTCTGGCCTGAACCTCCTTGCACCCTGCTGTCCCGGGAGGTGGGACCAGAGCGCCCAGCGCCCTGGTCCCTCAGGACCAGGGCGCCCAGCGCCCTGGTCCCTGGGTCCTATTTTGGGCCCGGTCTCCTAAGGGGTCTCGGGTCTTTTTGTTTGCAATTTGGAAATTATCATTTCCTGGTCGGCCTAAGGTCGGGAAAATCAGTCTATCAGCCCTAATTGACAAGTATATAAACTACATTTTTCTCTCTCATTGGGATATAACACATACATGATGAAAAAGGCGTGGAAACTATACTCAAGCATTCCTTCTAAGTCTCCATTCAAGGCTAAGTGTTGCATTCAAGACAAGGATTCAACCATTGAAGAGGAGATCACATACTACTACAACATACAACATACAACATCTAAACCTTCGCACATAAGGATACAAACATCCTTAGAACAAGGTATTAGTACTTGTTTTACAGTCATTTACATTTACAGCTCTTGCTCATTTCTTGGTTAATTCCAAAACTGGGGTTTGACCTAAAGGCAAACCCCTAATCCCTAACCCCCCAATCGTCTTTGCTTTTCTATGTGTAGGTTGCAAGTACGCGGCTGAGATTGAAGATCTGGAATCCTTGTGCAGAGACGAATAGATCCCCCTTCGTTTCGCGGATTTTTCGGAGGACCGTGGCGCCGGGCGCCATCGTCCCGACAACTTTTGCTCAAATTTGCAGGACAGCGCCGTATCGACATTTTACTACTAATTCCAGGTCCGCAGCTTCATACTGTATTCCTATCTCAGTTTATAAGCGAATCTTTGTCACTTTTCTATGCATTCCTAGCTTAATTCTCCTATGCACATTCTTTACAAAAGAGGGTAGCCTTGCTGTCTTAACCCTTGAAACTCATTTAGCATCCAATCTTGCATTGTGTGGGATTGGATCTTGTGGGTTTCAACCCCTCTTTTGAATGTAAAGTCTCCCCCCTAAGTGAAAACCATCGAATCCTAGCGAACCTCCCTTCTCTCTCCTTCGAGTTGGAAGAGGGGAGAGCAACTAGGGTTCGATCGCGATTTTTCCGCTTTACATTTTGGTGAACCCGACGTGAACATCCTTTCTTATTTTTCATGCTTAGATCTGAAAAAATTGATTACATTTCCATGTTTGATCTTTTGCAAAATTTTAGAGGTGATTGCATAAAAACCCTAAAATTTCTTTTTAGTAATTAAACTTGTGAAATATTTAATGGTTAATGCTTGTTTCAGATCTGTCCTTCTATTACAAATTATCAATTCATATCTATGCTTTAATTTTGAAAATTAAGTGGTTAAGTGTCAAAACCCTAATTTTTGAAACCCTCTTGATTCAACCTTTGTTCGACAATTTCATCGATCAAAACATCTCCAAATCAGCTGTAACTTTGGATTCCGCAATAAAATCACAATATCTTTCATCCCTGAAAATTTGGAAAAAAGTTGCGAGGACCGTGGCGCCGAGCGCCATAGTCCCCGACATTTTTTCCGAAATTTTGGGAGTGAGATCTTACTGTATTTTTCTGCTAAAATCCAGAATTTTGACTGATTTTATCAATTTTAACACCTTCAAAATTACAGTCAAAGTTGGTCTTGTGATTGCTTGGATTAAGGCTTTTAAACATTCAAAAAATCATTGAAACTGAAATTTTGTGTCAAAATTGTGTTCTTACTGTCCTAAATCTGAAAAGTGTGTTTGCATTCATTAAAAATTTCAGTGCTTTATTCAAATTCTTGCATTTTGTGACTTTTGAAATTAAGTGCTTAATTACAACAACTTTGATTTCCGCTTTCAAAATTGAATATTGCGTGAAATTGAGTCAATTTTTAAAATTCAAAATTTGCATTGCTCTTGACATTCCCTCTAAAATCATAAAATTCAAAATTTCAGTTTCCCTCTCTTTTTTTTTCAAAATTCAAAATTTGCATTTTTCGACAATCTGGGTAGGGTTCAATTTTGAGATTGCCAACTTTAATTTGGCCTATCTACAGATCGTAAAATCACTCAATTTTTTCAGATTGGCTTTAAAATCATCATACCTTTCATCCCTGCAAATTTCGAAAAAAGTTACAAGGACCGTGTTGCACTCCGAGCGCCACGGTCCCAGACATTTTTTCCGAAATTTCGGGAGACTGTCGTGATTCCATTTAACAGCTTAAATCCAGAAGATTGGCTGATTTTACTAAAAATTGCTACCTCTAAAATCAAAATTTTCTCTCCTTCTCTAGTGCATGAGTTTTACAACAATAAGCCCTACTTACACTATTCCCGTTAGACGAAGCCGTAGAATGAAGTCTTTCCGAGGTTTAACTACTGAGGAGATGGAACCTAATTTGAATAGCCTTTTTAACGAGGACGTGGGTAATTCCTCTAATCCTCCTAATGATGAAGAAGCTCTCCATGAGGTTTCTGTAGAACAAATTTTGAAATTGGATAACCAATTTGACGATTTTCACCAATGGATGTCTCATGAGTACCCTGATAGTCAAGCTCTTCCTTTAATTGAGGGTCTAAAACGTATGCTTCAAAGTGATAAGAATAGAATTGATATTTTGCGTGGTATTTCACACATTGTGGATTCGAACGTGATGCCTATAAAAAGTTGTGCCGAAACTTTAGGTTATACACAACCTCCTACACAAGTCAATCATTCTATTCCTTTGACAACTTCTATTGCTAGCATACCTACCTTTACATCAAACATAATGGCTACTTCTACACAAGACATTCCTCCTGTGATCACTAGTCATGGGGGCAATCCTTCCTTTTCAATTAACCCTCTTCCTTCATTCAATCCGACTTCTTCATTCATTCCTTCAATGAGTGTTCCTATTACATCTTCACAAATGAACATGACGCAAGGGGGCAATTCATTTAATCATTCCATTCCTCCTTGTAGTGTTCCTCCTGTCCAATCATCTCCTATGACTAATTATCATAGGGTCCCACCACCTTACTCTTTACCTTCTTTTAATAACATAACACCTCCATCTCAATCTAACACATCTAATATGAACTCTTCGACTGAAGCGACCATTAACAATCTTGCACAAACTGTCTCTTCTTTACAGCAACAAATTGCCTCTATGAATCAATCTAAGTTTAGTGTGCCCACATTTGATGTTGCGAGCCCACTTTCTCTTGACATTGTTCAAGCTATTCCCCCTAAACATGTTGAAATTCCACATTTGGAACTTTATAATGGTAAAGGTGATCCTCTAACACACGTTAAGACTTTTCAAACAATATGTACTGATTTTGCTTATGACCAAAGGTTGCTTGCAAAACTATTCACGAGAACATTAAGAGACAAAGCCCTACAATGGTATTGCTCATTGCCTTCTTATTCTATTACTTCTTTCGAACAACTTGCAAATGCTTTCATTCAACAATTTCAAAACAATATAAGTCCTAAAGTTACTTTGATTGATTTAATGCATTGTAAACAAGGTGTTAAAGAAAAAGTGACTGATTTCATTGGTAGATATAAGCATTTGTATGCTCAAATTTCTTTTCCAGTGCCTGACAATGATATTCAAAGAATCTTTATTTCTAATTTACAAAAAGATATTCGAGACAAACTTCTGTTTTCTGAGTTTACTTCTTTCCAACAGTTGTGTGCCACTCTTCACAATTATCAACTGACTGTGAGTCAAATGGAACAATCACATCCTATGGCTCCGAGTGATAAGGGTGATAGCAGTCAACAACCATTTGGGAAGTTTAAACCGAACAGAGACTCCATCAAATTCAATGAAAACATCATCAACAACAATGTGAATGCAGCATCAGGTGTGCCTCCTATTTCTAAATTTTTCAAGAAAGAAAGAAAGTATACTCCTTTGAATGAATCATTGCATGGTATTATGAATAAGTTATTAGAACAAAATGTGCTTACTCTTCCTCCTATAAGACAAATTGATCCTGCAAAGATTACTTCACCCTCTTTTGATCATAAAGCTTTTTGTCATTTTCATCGTCAGCCTGGGCATGATACTGAAAAATGTTTTTCTCTAAAGAGTAAAATTCAATATTTGATTGATAATAATACTATTTCTGTTTCTGGAGTGAATGATAAAGGCAATACATCTGTAGCTCCTCCTAATCAAAATCTTCAGATTTTTACTGATCCATTACCTTCTCATACCTCTAATGCGGTTGAGACTAACGATTCCTCTCTTTCATTTGATGGTCTTGTGTCTATGACTCCAAATGTGATTAACTTTGTAGAGCAGCAAGAAAACCCTAAAGAACCTTCCATCACATTTGATTCCAATGAAACCATTAGGGCACCTGATGGTCCTTTATACATAGTTGCAAAAGTCAAGAATACACCTTGCCGTGGAGTGCTTATTGATCCTTCGTGCATGGTTAATGTTATTACTGAAGAATTTCTTTTTACTTTGTAATTGAATCAAGTGATTTATGACAAAACAGATGTGATTGTGAAACTATTTGATGCATTTTCTTCTCCCGCAATTGGTTCTATTACATTGCCTATTGAGGTCCATAACAAATCCCTTGATGTGAACTTTGCTATTATTCCATCTTCCGAACAATTTCGTGTGAAGCTTGGCTATCCTTGGCTATCTTCCATGAAAGCTATTGCTTCTCCTATTCATAAGTGTTTGAAATTTCCCCATAATGGTGAAATTGTTACTGTTAATCATAGCCTCTTTAAACCAGCTGAAAGAACCTCTAGTGTTCCTCTTGATTACTTTTGGCCTAAACAATTCCAATCTCTTCCTCCGCGAAGTGATCATCTTTTCAAATCTTATCAAAAGTGGAAAACAGATATGATCCTATCTTTAAGTGAACCTAGAACACCTAAACTTGACATTCCTATCATTCTTGAGAAGGAAGTTCTTCCTTTGAAAGATAAAACTAATGTCTTTCCTCAAGAAGATGCCCAACCCATCCCTATGGATGTGACTATGTCTATGCCTAATAAATCTTCTAAAAGTAGACCTATCCCTCCTCATCATGATGGACTTGGTCTTCTTCCTAAACCAAAAATTCCTCCTTTATATGGAGCAGTTCCTCCTCCTGCCTTTTATAGAGAAAACAGACTTTCTTCTTCTCCTATTATTCAGCCTAAGAGACCACAACCTAAACACCCAAGTGATAGGGATGAGAACATTCCTCCTCCTCAATCTTCTTCACTTCCTACTAAGACTAGACGAAATCGTTCTGCACGTGAACGCCGGCGAAAGCGTCATCTTAGAGCTCAAACTTTGCAATCTCCAAAAACACCTTCAACAAGCATTATTCCATTTTCTCCTCAGCCGGACATTGAGCCTAAATCTCCTAAACATAAGATGCATGATGGTCTTGATCCTGTGCGAGTTAAAGATCCTATTTTTATAAATCTTGATGATGATATAGATGAAAATGTTATTCATGATGAAAATGTTACTCCTGTTCATTCTGATAGTGAATATGAACTTGTTGATATTGATAACCATTTATCTACTGAATTTTCTAAAGCACTTATCCTAGCTCCTAGACAAGAACAACGTGGCTCGGAACATGAACATAGCCCTTGTTTGGATCTTGTGATAGCTCCATCTGCTGTGTTGAATGTTCCTCCTCTAGCATGTTCCCTGCCTTCCCGAAACATTGATCAGCAAGATCGGGGGGTAGATGACGTGCTAGACTAGTTACATTAGCATAGAAGATTCTCTCCTCCTCTCTTGTGTTACTTCTTCTATATGTTATTCTCATTCTTCTATTTGTTGTCCTTAGTGTTGTCTACTTGAGGACGATGCAAAGCATTGAGATCTCTCGATCTCTCTCATGTTGACTCAAAAGACACATGTGTTCCCTTCTTCTAGGTGACCTTCCTTGATTGGGGAATGAAGAACAATTATGCATACATACATATGATATATATACATGACTTATCATACAGCATACTGACCCCAAGGAAAGCGAAGTCACCTCGTGCTTTGTGTTTTGTGTCTATTATCCTTGGGCTTATCTCACACTTGGGGGCTAAATCCTTGCGATAACATGCTCCTTTCCTTTCTCATTCTTATGTGTATGACTACGTTAAAACAATCACCCCCGGTGAGGCGTGTGCGATCACTTTAACGTAGGGGGGAATACATCCCGTTCATATCTTTTCAAGATACTTGAAAATTTCTTGACAAATTTAGCTTTGCCTTGAAAATTTTTGATATCTTTCTTGCATGACTCATAGTGAGGGAACCTTACTACTGACAGTCATGGTTCTCCCTCATGATCTTCCCTTTTACTTTGTCAATCGAAGTCGTAAGATACTTAGTCCACTGGGGGCTTGGTGTGTCTTGCCTCCTTGACGTGGTGAAAGTCTTTCAATGTTGTTTCCTTGTACTTTACCGGAAGTATGAGCATACATACTCCCGCTAAAGTGGGGGCTAAATGTAGCGTCCTAAAATTGTGACACTTGCAATTTCGACTGCATTTTGGTCTTCACGATGGCGACGCAAAACGCAACCTGAATGGAGACCCCGAAACTTGCTCACGACACCAAAAACTGCATTTTTCAAGTACTCTGGCTTGAACCTCCTTGCACCCTGCTGTCCTGGGAGGTGGGACCAGAGCACCCAGTGCCCTGGTCCCTCAGGACCAAGGCGCCTAGCGCCCTGGTCCCCAAGACCATGGTGCCCAGCGCCCTGGTCCCTGGGTCCTATTTTGGGCCCGGTCTCCTAAGGGGTCTCGAGTCTTTTTGTTTGCAATTTGGAAATTATCATTTCCTGGTCGGCCTAAGGTCAGGAAAATCAGTCTATCAGCCCTAATTGACAAGTATATAAACTACATTTTTCTCTCTCATTGGGATATAACACATACATGATGAAAAAGGCGTGGAAACTATACTCAAGCATTCAAGCATTCAAGCATTCCTTCTAAGTCTCCATTCAAGGCTAAGTGTTGCATTCAAGACAAGGATTCAACCATTGAAGAGGAGATCACATACTACTACAACATACAACATACAACATCTAAACCTTCGCACATAAGGATACAAACATCCTTAGAACAAGGTATTAGTACTTGTTTTATAGTCATTTACATTTACAGCTCTTGCTCATTTCTTGGTTAATTCCAAAACCGGGGTTTGACCTAAAGGCAAACCCCTAATCCCTAACCCCCCAATCGTCTTCGCTTTTCTATGTGTAGGTTGCAGGTACGCGGCTGAGATTGAAGATCTGGAATCCTTGTGCAGAGACGAACAGATCCCCCTTCGTTTCGCGGATTTTTTGGAGGACCGTGGCGCCGGGCGCCATCGTCCCGACAACTTTTGCTCAAATTTGCAGGACAGCGCCGTATCGACATTTTACTGCTAATTCCAGGTCCGCAGCTTCATACTATATTCCTATCTCAGTTTATAAGCGAATCTTTGTCACTTTTCTATGCATTCCTAGCTTAATTCTCCTATGCACATTCTTTACAAAAGAGGGTAGCCTTGCTGTCTTAACCCTTGAAACTCATTTAGCATCCAATCTTGCATTGCGTGGGATTGGATCTTGTGGGTTTCAACCCCTCTTTTGAATGTAAAGTCTCCCCCCTAAGTGAAAACCATCGAATCCTAGCGAACCTCCCTTCTCTCTCCTTGGAGTTGGAAGAGGGGAGAGCAACTAGGGTTCGATCGTGATTTTTTCGCTTTACACATTGAGGAAGAGGAGTTGGTCGATCATTGGAGATCAAATTGGGTTTGTGTAAGAGGATTTAGTCCTCTGGTAATGAGCTTAATCAGAACTGTACTCAAGCATAGGAGATGCTATCTTTTGTAGTTCAACACTTCTCTGGATTGTAGTCTAGATTTATATGTAGTCAGTGAGGCTCCTTTTGTGATGAGCAGTGTACTCTAGGTTGTTGGCCTTCCTGCAAGTGCAGGCCCCTTCATTGTAATTCATATACTTACTGCAAGAGTATTATCTGACTATGGGTAGGCTTCCCACAGTGGTTTTTTCCTTTACCGAGGTTTCCATGTACAAATCTTGGTGTTATGTGGATGGTATTTATTATGAGATTATTGCTTTTTCTTAATTGGTTTATCTTCTATTTTGGTATTAATATTTTGGGTTCTGATATTAAAATTTTAATTTTTGAATGTTCCTATAATCTGTGACAACTAATTCACCCCCCCTCTCAGTTGTCTTCCGGTTATCTGAACTGTCTAACAATCTTATCCAATTTTTTATAAAAAATATTTGTTTAGAAACTAGATTTAGAGTACTACAATTCTTATTATTTTCTCAACTCCTAGTTTTGAGTGCATGACCTTAAAATATCTCTTTGAAGTTTAGGTTTACCTGTTTTTAGAAAAAAAAAAAAAAAAGTGGCCACTTATACCCTCTTTTTGTTCACCATCTTGGTGCACTTACCCTGGTACAAATTACAAACTATGGAAGGAGTGAATTAAGATTCATCTAATATGTCTTGGAGCTGAAGTTTGGGAGATAGTGGAGAAAGGGTATATACCTCATGATCCTAATTTGATAATACCGACACCTGCTGATGAGAAAAAGAGAGCTGAAAATGATGTTCGAGAAAAAGAAGAATTGTTGAGTAGTCTATCTGATGAAAAGCTATTGAATGTCATAGAGTTGGAGAATGCAAAGCAGATCTAGACAAAGCTTGAAACTCTTTATGAAGGTGACCAAGCAGTAAAGATTGCAAAACTTCAAAGTGTTCAAGTAAGATATGAAAATTTGAAAATCGAAGAAGATGAGAAGATTAGTTCTTTCATGGATAGAGTGAATGAAATTGATATGGGAATCAAATGTTGTGGCGGGTTAGTTATTGAGGATGAGATTGTGTCAAAGGTTCTGAGAGTTCTACCTTCAACTTACAAGATGAAGGCTACTACATTTAATGAACTCTGGACAATGTCAAGTACCCATGTTACTAGAGATACATTACTTGGGAAATTGACTTCTTTTGAACTTGAGGAACTTAGAGATCAGAGTGCTATTAAAACTGAAACTACATTTAGAGCATCTTCCTCTGGTAAGAAGAAGATAGATTGGAAGGAATTGTAAGTTAAAGATTTGGAGGACATTGAAAGGGAAGACAAAGAACTTGAAGAGTTGGAAGCCCTGATTGCTAGAAGAATTACTAAAGGACCAGGCGGAAGTAAGTGTGAAAGAAAAGTGCCTTTTAAATATTTTTCATGTAATAAGATTGGTCATTTTGCTTCTAGATGCCCTTAAAGAGTAGCTAGGAATCATGAATGATTTGTGAAGAGTTATAAGCCTAATCCAAAATATCAGAACATACCTAGATTTATAAGGAATAATGATAAATCATGCTATTATGCTGGTGATGATTATTTTTGTATTACTGATGATGATGATGATGATGAACCTGTAAGTGGAACTGGTAATGGAAGCTTCGGTAAAGATTGGGTCTTTATTGCTATCTAGGATGATTCTTTGGAACCTGTCATTGAATCAACTCATACTAAGGAGAAGTTTTTAGCAACTAAAATTGAAGAAAATGATGAATGGGCTATAAACAGTGAATGCTCACATCACATGACCAGTGATAAGAGAAAATTTCTATCACTACAAGAATTTGATGGCAGACTAGGCAGATTTGGAGACAACAAGGCATGCAGGATCAAAGGCAAAGGAAAAATATCATTGGATGGTAAGACTGATACTGATAATGTTTATTATGTTGAAGGATTGAAGCATAATATTTTAAGTGTAGGTCAAATGGTGGATAGAGGATTTCATTTGCAATTCAAAGATGGAAAATGCAAGATCGTCAATAGATCTGGATTGGAAATTGCTTCTGGAACCCAGACCAAAGGAAATATTATTCATTTGAACTCTAGTGAGAAAGCTTGTTTGATTGCTCAGATTGATGAAAGATGGTTATGGCATAAGAGGATGTGTTATGGAGATTTTGATTGCATAGTAAAGATCAGTTCAACACAGGCTATCAAATATTTTCCCAAGATTGTCAAACCTCATAATCCGGTATGTAGAGAATGTCAAATGGGTAAGTGAGTCAGAACTTCTTTCAGAAGAATACATGATCTAAATCTAATAAAATTCTTGATCTTATTCATACTGATTTGTGTGGACTGGCAAGGACTAAATTGTTTCTAGGTGATAGATATTTTATGTTACTTATTAATGGCTACTTTAGAATGATGTGGGTTGCATTTTTATAAGAAAAATTAGAAGCTTTCGAGAAATTTAGAATCTTCAAAGCTATGCTTGAAATTGAGACAGGACAAAAGATAAAATTCTTAAGATCAAATCAAGGTGGTGAGTTTATATCCGGTGAGTTCAACAACTTCTGTGAGAAGAATGGAATCAGAAGACAACTTTCTACACCTAGAGCTCCACAATAGAATGGATTGGTGGAAAGGAAAAATAGAACCATATTGGATGCACTAAGGACAATGATGAGTGAAGCTAGTTTGGCTGATATCTAATGGAGAGAAGTTGTCAATACAGTTGTATACACTTTAAACATAGTGCACATAAAAGGTGATACCGGTAAGACTTCTTATGAATTATGGTTTGGTCATACTCCTACTGTTAGATATTTCAGAATTTTTGGAATAAAATGCTACATTAGAAGAGATGATACATTAGGAAAGTTAGATCCGACGAGTGATGAAGGAATATTTTTGGGCTATTCTATTAAGAGTAAAGAATATAGATGTTATAATAAAAGATTGAATAGGATAATGGAGAGCATAAATGCTAAGGTGGATAAACAAGGTAGTAATCAGATCAGATCATATGACTGTGGACTGGAAGATGAATTTATCAGACCTGAACTGGTAATGCAAGAATTTGTTCAGAGCATTGAATCATTGACTCTGGCAACATCTGAAAATTCAACTATGACTCTTGAACAACAAAGAGAGTCAGTAAATGAAGAAAATTCAAAGACTCCCAGGTATGTGAAACTAAATCATTCTAAAGATCAGATCATTCGAGATAAAAGCAAAGGTGTGATGACTAGAAGAAGGCTAGCTATTGAAGAGGTATGTTTGATTTCTCAAATTGAACCTAAATCATTTATTGAAGCAAGTAAAGATGAAAATTGGATGAAAGCAATGGAAGAAGAATTAGATCAGATAGAAAGAATAAGACATGGGAATTAGTTCCCAGACCTAAAGATAAGAATATTATTGGAACTAAATGGGTTTTCAGGAATGAATTGAATGAGGAAGGTCAAGTTGTAAGAAGCAAGGCTACATTGGTTTGCAAAGGTTATTCACAGGAAGGAGTTGATTATGGTGAGACTTATGCTCTGGTTGCAAGAATTGAAGTGGTAAGACTATTTCTTGCCTATGCTGCACACAATAGCTACAAAGTATATTAGATGGATGTCAAATGTGTATTTATGAATGGATATCTTGAGGAGGAAGTCTACATTGAGTAACCTGGTGGATTTTCTTTATCAGAAGGCAAGGACATGGTTTGCAGATTGAAGAAAGCTTTATATGGATTAAAACAGACCTCTAAAGCATGGTATGCTAGATTGGATAGATATCTTTCTAATATCGATTTTAGCAAAGGTAATGATGACAATAACCTATATTATAAAATTGAGCATAATGACATACTGATTATTGAAGTCTTTGTGGATGATATCATTTTTGGAGGAGAAGAAAGCCTATGCATGAAATTTGCTGATGATATGAAGAATGAGTCTGAGATGTCTATGATTGCTGAGATGATATTTTTTTAGGTTTGCAAATTACACAAATTGATAAAGGTTTTTTCATTTTTCAAACTAAGTATGTGGAGGAATTCCTTAAGAAATTTGGACTTGAGAATTCAAAACCTTTTGGTACTCCTATGATAATTGATTGTAAATTGTCAAAGGATGATGAATCTCCTAAAGTGAATCCAAGTAGATACAAATAAATGATTGGTGGATTGTTGTGCTTAACTCAGACTAGACTTGATATAATGAATGTTGTTTGTATTGCTTCTAGATTTTAGTCAGATCCTAGATGAACTCTTGATATTATTGTCAAGAGGATATTCAGTTATTTGGTAGGTACACCAGACCTTGGGTTATTGTATCCAAAGAATGATGATTTCAGACTATGTGCCTATACAAACTTTGATTGGGTAGGAGATGTGGATGACCAGAAGAGCACCACTGGTAGTGCATTCTTTCTTGGAAAGTTATTGGTTTCATGGCTTAGTAAGAAACAATCATGTACTTCGTTATCTACTACTGAAGTGGAATATGTAGTTGTTGCAACCAACTATACTGAGATTTTATGGATGAAACATATGTTGAAAGATATAAGGATAAGTTATGATGAGCCTATTGTTATTCACTATGACAATACTATTACTATTCATATGTCAAAGAATCTAGTATTTCATTCCAAATCAAAACACATTTCTATAAGGTATAATTTCTTGAAAGAAAATATTGAAGCAAAGGAAGTCAGATTGGTTTATGTGCCTATAAGGAGCAGATTGAAAATACTCTAACAAAACCATTGCCTAAAGATATTTTTGAATATCTCAGAGATTAGTTGGGGGTTACCAACCCTCTGGAAGAGACTTAGTGATGCAAAATTGCATCAATCCAGTAAGCTTATCATATATTTTCTTTGATCTTGGTTGATGATATGATGCTACTACTCAGGGGGAGTAGTCAGTTGTTTGGTTCAGTATTTTTGGTTTGGTATCCGTCCTTTGTCATTGATGTCAAAGGGGGAGAGATGGTATTCATGTAAAAAATAGTCAAATCTTTGAGGGAGATGGAGCTCATATGATAATCAGTTAATCTATGAGGAAATACATTTCAGATCAGCTTTTGGGAAATCGTTGGCATTCCTTATCAATTGGATGTTTTCACATTCAGTGTTGCCATCAATGCCAAATGGGGAGATTGTTGGAATATGTTGGATTTGGTTAAGTGTTGTCATTGATGTCAACACTGTATCCTGTTTGGACCTATCCCGGTTAGACTTGGTGTTTACCTTGGTTTTGGCTTTGATTCTGATCTGGTATGATCAGATCCTTGGAGACGGTTTTGGATGCTTATTTTGGATGGTTACATGGTTGCCATTTCTTTCGGTTCATGTTTTGGTGCTCCGGTAACTATCGCTTATGTTCCTAGTTGATATTTCTTGGTACCGGGTAGAGAGTTTTATCAGTTAATTAAATACTAGTAAAGATTAATGCATGAGATAGAAAGACAATAACATTCACAACACATCACACCAATATTTGTACATGGAAACCCTGTAAGGGGAAAAACCATCGTGGGAAACCTTACCCACAATCAGATGATACTACTAGAGATAGTATGTGTATACAAATGGGGTCTGCACATGTAGAAAGGCCAAGCATCTAGAGCTCACTACTCAAACACAAATATGACTCACACTAACTACAATTAGATGGTTAAATCCAATAATGTTGTACTACTCAAAATAACATCTTCATATGCTGGATTTAGTACCGGTGTAGTTCTGATATGTCTTCACAAAAACCTTGCTTCACCTTCAAATGATGTCTACGTGTGTAGCTCTACTTATTCTTGCATATATCTTCTTACAATTCCTTTTCCCTATAACATATCGATCTTACAAATAAGATCTTACATATATACCATAACCTAAGACCAATTTTAGTAGGTCGGCTCTAAAAGATATTACAATAAAATAATTACAAGTAAATCAATAACCGATGGAATATCCGATTCAACATGTTGTCTTAATACATTTACAATAACAACAAAATCATCTCCAAAATGTGTTGTGCTGATCTGGAATAGATAAGCCTGTCAGTGCTTATTCTGGACCTATTTGCCGGTAACAACAAATATGCAAATACGAATATGCCAATGAACAAATCTCCAAGACAAAGTGTCCAAACGATGTCTTCAATATAACTAAGTGTTTTCCATGTCATTCCAAGTTCCGGTGAACAATAAATCATGTTAGTGTACCAGATACCGGTGACTGTGCCTAAATCACTTTCTTGCTGGTGAACATTGTTGATCCTCCGAAGTGCCAAAGTTGATAAGTGTTATAGGTGTTGACATCAACAAAAAAACCATACCAAAATACCAACAATCTCCCCCTTTGGCATTGATGGCAACACAAGATGGAAAAACCATCAAAGTGCCAAAATAGAAATGCCAAAAACCAAAAACCAATAATCTCCCAAAAGAGACCATAACCAGAAATCAAAATTTAGTCCCAAAGTAATCAATCTCTCCCCTTGAGAGTAACATGTGTTTTCCTTGTGTTTTTCCATATCAGTCTCTCCCCCTTTGACATCAAATTCCAAAGCCAATACAAAAGATAGGTTCAAATACAAAATACCAACCAATTAAGTATGCCAATTACTCCCCCTAAGAAGTAGCTCTCATCATCAAAGTCGGAGTAAAAGATTTCTCTGTTAGTTCTGTCGGTTGATGATAAATATCAACTGTCTAAGTCTCTATCGGTGGGGGTATGACCCCAAGCTGGTCTCTAAGATATTCAAAAGTCTCCTTAGGCAAGGGCTTAGTGAAAATATCTGCAATCTTCTCTTTAGTATTCACATAAACTAGTTTTACTTCTTTTGCTTCAACATTCTCTTTCAGAAAATTCAATTTAATAGAAACATGTTTAGTTTTAGAATGTAGTACCAGATTCTTAGATATATCAATTGCTGTAGTGTTATCACAATAGATAGTTATAGGTTCCTTGCATTTTACCTTTATGTCCTTCAACATTTGCTTAAGCCATAATACTTGTGTACAGTTAGTTGTTGCTGCAACATATTCTGATTTTGCTGTTGATAAAGATGTTTTGTTTCTTACTCAGCCAAGAAATTAATCTGTTTCCAAGAAAAAATGCTCCTCTGGTGGTTTCTTTTTTGTCATACACATTTCCTGCCCAATTTGCATCTGTGTATGCACATAATTCAAAGTTTTCATCTCTAGGATACCATAAATCAAGATTTGTAGTGCCTTGTAAGTACCAAAAAATCCTTTTTACTGTTGATTCATGATTTTCTTTAGGATTGTTACTACTTATCAAGTTGCCATTAGTTTTATGTTCAAAGTTATACTATATACTCTATTCGGTTATCTCTACCGAGATATTTAGTCAGTATGAACAGTCTAGTCAGTTACAGAAGAAAGTAGTCTAAGGACGTAGTATACACCAAGCTATCTACCGAGTATCATTTCATGTCTACCGAGCAACAAAGATGACACACCGAGTTGATATACACCAATTGGAACGTGTTACCAGATTCATTGAACCTAGACATACATATGAAAACGTGTTACAAGATCGAGGAACATCTAACCGTTATCACATTGGAAATTGCATTTAAAGATTGTGTATCATTTTAATGTCATCTAACCAATGAAATAATTTGCATGGTTATTCATTCGATAAATCATATTTGGTAAGATCGAAGCAATGAATGGATCACCATCATAAGAGATCTATTTATACAACATGAGTTAAGAATTAAAAAGTGTGTGTACGAGTGTAAGAATATTGTTATAGAGACACAAAGGTCACTAAGAAGGTTTTAAGAGAACAGTCAAAGAACAGAGTAAACATAAGGGTTTATCGAGTTACTATATGGGTTACCGAGGTATGCTATAAGCAAGGTAATCTTATTCTGAGCACATAGAATCTGCTATAACATTCCAAATTTAAAGTTGCAGATATTTGTAATAATTTTATTGTAATATTTTGAAGTTGTAAGAGAAACCTTTAACAGGGTAAAAGACTCTAATCAAGTCTATAAATTGTAAAGCCTCTAACCAGGTGCAACATTTAGCTTAAGTGTTGTAAAATCCTTAACCAAGGATAGATCTAATAGATCTTGTTACTCCTAATAGGGTAAGCTATTAGAAATAGCTAAACATGTAGCTCTAACCGAGCACTCTTTATTATTGTAGTAGTGAAGTTATGGATGCCATCCCCACTGCAGTTTTTCTCTCTAACCAAGAGTTTCTGCGTAACCAAAATATATGTGTTATGGAGTGAATCATGTATGATTGTTATCTTTTTGTTTTAGCTTTATATTATGTTACTGCACTATTTGGTTTATGCATAATAGTAAAGTTATTATTGAAGAAAGGTTTTGGAGTACTGATTCACCCCTCCCCTCTCAGTACATTAGCTTTCCATATTGGGCCTAACAATTGGTATCAAAGCTTCAATATTGGAAAAAGGTTTAACTACCTAAAGAGAAAGATCTTATTAATAGAAGGCTATAAACAATCTCGGAGGATTGTGTATCTGTAAGAAGAGTTGGATCATGCTAATCAAGTGATTGGAGACATGCAAAGACAAATGCAAAAATCTCTGAAAGTAAGAAGAAGATTATCTAACGATTTGCAGGATTCTCAAGAGTTAGTGGAACAAATTGAGACATCATCTGAGAATAGCATATCTGAAGAAACTAAAGAAATGATTGGAGTTTTGAAAGAAAAGAACAAAGCACTCTCTGATCAACTGAAAGCAATGAAAAGAGAACATGAACATTTCAGAACATAGATGACTAAAAATCTTGATGCATTGAGGACAATCGAGGATAAAGTAAGAGATCTAGAAAGAGAGAAACAACAACTTGAAGTCTTAGTATCTAATAAGAATGATGAAATCACAAGGTTGACTAGAATTCAACAAAATCTGCCAGATCAACTAGGTTATGCACATATTGAAGCAATTCTAAAAAATGATGAGAATCAAGTATTGAAACTTGAAGTATCAAGGTTGACCGATAAACTTGAATCAGAGAAGAAATCCAAAGAAACACTGAAGAAGAGTTATGAAGCATCAAAGATGTTGGATGAGCAACTGAATACAAGAAGACCCAACAAGGATGCAAGACCCAGTTACAAAGGAAAAGACTCTACCACAAAGAGAATTGAAAGAAAGAAGCCTATTTGCAACTATTGCAGAAATCAAGGTCACACTGCCAACATGTGTCAAATCAGAAAAGGTAAGCAACCGAATATCACTAAGTCCAAATGTTATTGTTACAATTGCAATAAATATGGTGACACATCTAATCAATGTAGGAAAAAGTCTATTAACAATTATCAGAAGGCAAAATTCAAAGGGTTTTGTAAAAACTGCAATAGATATGGACATAGTACTGAGAAGTGCTGGCTTAAGCAAAAACTCTATATGTGCTCTACACATCGAGCAAATGCTAGAGGTTACCGACCTCACACACATCCTTACCAACAATATTCTACATTACCATGGGATTACAATACAAGGATATGGTGTGAATGTTGTGGAAGATATGGACATATAAGTGCCAACTATTTTATAAAGTTTGGAATGAACAACCGAAGATCATGGAGAAATCTTGGTATGGCATGTTTTCATTGTCACAAAGTTGGACACTTAGCTGGAGATTGCAGAGTTCAACCTAGAAAAGACACTGTAGAAATAAAAGACAAATTAAAGATGATTTGGAAAAAGAAGGAAATTGGGTCAAATGAAGAAAGAACCTTACCTATTGAGTTAGGTGCACCTATTCCAAATTAATCGGTAAAGGTATGAAGGGACTGCATTCTCTCAAGGTTAAATCTTAACAGTTCGGTTACAAAGGAAAAGACTCTACCACGAAGGGAATTCATACTACCGAGAGAGGAGAATCATCAAAGCAAGATGGAATCGAAAGAAAGAAGCCTATTTGCAACTACTGTGGAAATCAAGGTCACACTGCCAACATGTGTCAAATCAGAAAAGGTAAGCAACCGAATATCACTAAGTCCAAATGTTATTGTTACAATTGCAATAAATATGGTGACATATCTAATCAATGTAGGAAAAAGTCTATTAACAATTATCAGAAGGCAAAATTCAAAGGGTTTTGTAAAAACTGCAAAAGATATGGACATAGTACTAAGAAGTGTTGGCTTAAGCAAAAAAACTATATGTGGTCTACACATGAAGCAAATGCTAGAGGTTACTGAACTCACACACATCCTTACCCACAATATTCTATAGTACCATGGGATTACAATACAAGGATATGGTGTGAATGTTGTGGAAGATATGGACATATAAGTGCCAACTATTTTATAAGGTTTGGAATGAACAACCGCAGATCATGGAGAAATCCTAGTATGGCATGTTTTCATTGTCACAGAGTTGGACACTTAGCTGGAGGTTGCAGAGATCAACCTAGAAAAGACACTGAAGAAATAAAAGACAAATTAAAGATGATTTGGAAAAAGAAGGAAATTGGGTCAACTGAAGAAAGCACCTTACCTACTGAGTTAGGTGCACCTATTCCAAATTAATCAGTAAAGGTATGAAGGGATTGCATTCTCTCAAGGTTAAATCTTAATAGTTCCTATTTTATTATATACTTAATTCAAAATCTGCATAGTTAAGATGTATTATTAAAGTTTGAAATACTATCAAAGTCTTTTGAAGCACTATAGAGGAAAACTATCAAGTCGGTGACTACAGGAAACCTATCTAGTCGGTGAATGAAGGAAGTTTGGTTACTCGGTTAAAATGGAAAAAGGAAAGTAAATTGGTTAAAGAGGATCCGAGTGCATTTAATATCTTTGACCTAACCCGCACGGAGATCAATAAGGTATTTTGTGTACTTAAAAGCATTTTCGCGGTCATTTACACTTACCAAGTTTTCGAGAGAGTAGAGCAAAGCGAAGCCAAGGAGATCAAAACCTCCTACAAAGGAAATTCAATGTATTGACATAAATCTCAATGCATTGTTAAGCTGATTTACCAATCGTATCTAGTTGCCATTATCTACTAAGTATAAAGCATCAATCGTTTGAAATCCTGAAACCCTAAGGATTCTTTGTTATCTTTTAGTCAAAATCTACAATGGCGCCCAAGATCCAAGATCCCATAGTTGTCAAGAATGTAGAGAAGCCCTCACTAAAATACTCTTTGACTCCCAAAGTTGCTTCTGAACCGGATGACAAAAGCACTTTTTCACTAATCTCGGACAAAGTGTTGTTAGTAGAGGATGTGAGATTCTTCACCAAATGTCATGTTGAAGAACTTGGTCATGTTGAAATCAGAGACACCTATGATGAGCTATGTACCGATGGTAAATTAAATAGCAAGTATGAGCACATCAAGATCAAGGGATTAACTAAAGCCCTAACCTATCCCTGTGTGTTCAAACCCCAGTGGGTCAAGTTTGTTCTAAGCAGAGTTCACGATGATTTCATGTGGCTAGAAGAGAAACCATTTAAGATTACCAAGGAAATTATTCATCTGATTACCAGTTATCCCATTTATGATCATGCCCGAGCCCAAAAGATTATATGACAAAAGGAATTGATCAATTTAACAAGAGTAGAATCTGATTGCAGAGGATTAAAATTGAACAATGTCACTGATGAAGAATTAAAATTTTCCATTAGAGTAATGGGCTACTATTTCTTCCAATCAGTAAGGGAAAATAGTGTACCCTATGCAGTAGTAGACCTGGCTTACAAAATTTTGAAAAAGGGAATGAAAATTGACCGATGTGAGGTGTTGTTGAAGAACCTATTTGAATATCTGAACACCATCAGGAAGCCGAAGAAGAACAACTCGGCTAATACTCTAAAGTTTGGATCATTACTGGTATGCATGTTTTTCTATTTTGAAAAATTCTTTTCATCAGTCGGTAAAGTTGTTTGGGAACTACACCGACCAATCACCCATCAGATTAATTACTTCATTAAGAAGTTAGGAGATAATTTCAATGATATTATGGATGATTACTTCAGTAAATTTCAAGAGAAAATGCATAATAGATATAGGATTCCACCCAAGCTAGTGGAGAAATACAAAAATGGTATATGTTTTGAAGTTGACACCAATTACTGTTATGTGAATGTTGTGGAACCGAGGACTCAATCTTTGTCACTGATGGGTTACGAGATTGATTTTTATATCACACAACAACAAATTGATGCATTTATTACATTGCCAAAGCATGCTACCGAGCTGAGGTATGGAACCTATGAGGAAGTGAAGGAAAAGGTAAAAATGAGCATTATAGGACCCAAAGCTACAAGAAAGGCAACAAAAATGATAAAGTTATTTTCAGAGAAATTCAGAGAAGACTCTTCCTCTACACCTATCAAAGGTACCATTACCATTACCGAAGAGGAATTTGAAGCCCAAAGGGCAGCTATAACACTGAGCACTGAATTGCCTAAGGGTAAAGTGTTGAAGAGAAAGAAACAGGGCACATCAAAGGCCTCACCGACTCCACTTCTAGTAAAGCGACCTAACACTAGAGCATTTTCAGCCTCACTGAGTAAGAAAACAAAAAGTGTTACTACTCCCAAGGTAACAAAGACCTACAAGAGTTCTACTCGAAGACTCATTTTGGCAAAAGAGTCTAGTGATACCGAATCAGAGGATGCAAGAAAATTTCATATTGTCAAGAGCAAGATGGTAAATATACATAGTGTTGAAATTTTTTTTCCTAATCTGAAAGAATATGGGGGATTTGGATCATTTAGATATGTCAAGTATGAAACCAAAAATAATGATGAGAAGAGACAAATTGAAGAAGTTGTCATCTGCACACTTCTAAAATTCCGGTTAGCTCCATTGGAACTAGCTAAGTCACTTCCAAATGAACTTTACTTGCATATTGATAATAGGTGGAAGTATGCAATGGACTCGGAGAAACAGATCAGAGAAAGAAGTCTGGTTCATCTCTTTCCTCATATGTCAGTAGCTGAAATAAAGGAACATCTGACAACCTACAATTCAAAGTTTCTTGTCAAGCAGAGAGCCTTAAAACTACTGAATGGGCTGTACATTGAAGTTGAAAATGAGACAAAAGCAAAGTGGCAGAAAATCTTTAAAATCAAGGATGCCAGTGAGAAAGCTACAGTTGAAATCGTTGATGTCACTGAGCAAGATCTTGATGTTATTGAGCAAGACCCTACTGACACCATTCAAATAGATGAAGATATCATGGATATAGAGGCACCGGAACAGGAAATGATAGAAGGCAATGTATATGCAAAACTTGTATCTAGTGAATCAGTCTTGGAACAAGTTCAGCCTTATCCACCGATCAAGTAACTTGTCTCAACTGAAACCCCTCATGACACAGAGCAAGGCACCGAAGGTCACAAGTCTACAACAGAAGAAGGTACTACTCAAGAACAGACATCTCAAGTACCTTCTAGCACTACAAATGTTGAAACTGAGACACCGAGTACCGAGACACCAAAGGACTCTACAGAGGCTAAAGAAACTGATCAAAGTGTTGCCTCTACCAAGCAGCCTATCGAGGGTCATCAAGCCTCACAAGCCCTTGTCCTAGTTCCATCGGTGAAAGGTAAAGAAAAGAAGATGAAAAAGCATAGTTTTAAAGTTGATTTGTCAAAACCAATAGTGTTTCCCAATTTAGACATATCAAAATTAAAGGGCGAGAACTGATTGATTTCGGTGAACTCTGCAAAGCAAAGGCCGAACAAGAGAAGCAAATGGCCATTCAAAAGAAAAATAAGGTACTTCAGAAGGTAAAGGCACCCTTAATAGATATGCTACCTGAAGCTACAATATCAACAGATGCAGCCATCCATATTCAACTGGATGAACTCCTAACAAAGATAGAGACATCTGGAGTAGATGCATCGGAGTATTTGAGCAAGCTAAAAGACAAAGAGCTCACTGCAAAAATGATAGAAGAGGTATAGAAAGCTATAGCTATTGGTAAAGTTAAACTTGTCAAATTTATTGTTGAGGTGACTCCTCAACTCAAGCATATTCTTTATTTATTTTAGTAACTTTGCACATTTTCTTTATTCATTAACGACATTAAGAATAAAACTGAGGCAATTGAGAAAGAGATCACAGATCTCTCAAGCAAGTTGACCACAATGCCAAATTCAGTTCAGAATTTTTATACAAAGGTACAATAGCTCATGGCTCAACAATTGGACCTAAGAAATGAAGAACACAAGATCCAAATGGAGATAATGACACTTCAGACATTATTCCTTCCTCATCTTTCATCTGTCCAAGAATAGATCAACCGAGCCACCTCCTTATCTACTACACAAGAGGGAAGCACTTTAGATGGCTTAATATCACTATTGGCTGATATTCAAGCACAAAATTCTTTAATGGACAGTGTAAAAAATACCCTCTCTATAGCTCTCATTGAAGCCCAGACCAAGTACAAATCCATTTTTGATCAATTACCACCCCTGAATGGTAATTAAGTTTTGATGTTTGTCAAAAATGAGGAGTGATATGATATAGTATTAGAGGAGTGATACAGTATTGGGGGAATATAGCATTGAAAGCATAAAAGTATAAAATCAAACAAAAAGAGTATAGTATATAGGGGGAGTATACTGAGTAGATCAAGTAGAGTATCCAAGTGCAGTGCACCGAGCAATAAATAGAATAGTAAGCAAAGCACACAGAACATATCACCAAGCATGCAAAATCCAAAGTTTTGTACAAACTATCAATAAGGGGAGTATATCTGGATGTATTATATTATTGACTATTGTATATACTATCAGCATATTCAAATTTTGCAAGTATATATTTTTTTGAGTTATAACTTTGAAAGTAGTTTTTGTCAAACATCTCAACTAATGTCAAAAGGGGAGATTGTTACTACTTATCAAGTTGTCATTAGTTTTATGTTCAAAGTTATACTATATACTCTAGTCGGTTATCTCTACCGAGATATTCAGTCAGTATGAATAGTCTAGTTGGTTACAAAAGAAAGTAGTCTCAGAACGTAGTATACACTGAGTTGTCTACCGAGTATGATTTCATGTCTACCGAGCAGCAAAGATGACACACCGAGTTGATATACACCAAGTGAAACGTGTTACTAGATTCATTGAACTTGGACATACATATGAAAATGTGTTACAAGATCGAGGAACTTCTAACCGTTATCACATTGGAAATTGCACTTAAAGATTTTGTATAATTTTGATGTCATCTAACCAATGAAATAATTTGCATGGTTATTCATTCGATAAATCATATTTGTAAGATCGAAGCAATGAATGGATCACCATCATAAGAGATCTATTTATATAGCATGAGTTAAGAATTAAAAAGTGTGTGTATGAGTGTAAGAAGACTGTTACAGAGACACAAAGGTCACTGAGAAGGTTTTTAGAGAATAGTTGAAGAATAGAGTAAATAGAAGGGTTTAACAAGTTACTATATGGGTTACTGAGGTATGCTATAAGCAAGGTAATCTTATTATGAGCACATAGAATCTACTATAACATTCTAGATGTAAAGTTGCAGATATTTGTAATAATTTTATTGTAATATTTTGTTGTAAGAGAAACCTTTAACATGGTAAAAGACTCTAATCAAGTCTATAAATTGTAAAGCCTCTAACCAGGTGCAACATTTAGTTTAAGTGTTGTAAAATCCTTTAGCAAGGTAGATCTAATAGATCTTGTTACTCCTAACAGGGTAAGCTATCAGAAATAGCTAAACATGTAGCTCTAACCAAGCACTCTTTATTATTACAGTAGTGAAGTTGTGGGTGCCATCCCTGCCGCAAATTTTCTCTCTAACCAAGAGTTTTTGCGTAACCAAAATATATGTGTTATGGAGTGAATCATGTATGATTGTTATCTATTTGTTTTAGCTTTATATTATGTTACTGCACTATTTGGTTTATGCATAATAGTAAAGTTATTATTGAAGAAAAGTTTTGGAGTACTGATTCACCCCTCCCCTCTCAGTACATTAGCTTTCCATATTGTGCCTAACAAAGATTACTTTTAAATCTTGAAACAATACATACTGCATTCATAATATCAAGTCTTGTTTGTGTCAAATACAATAGGCCTCCTCTCATAGACTTGTACCTAGTCGGATTAATAGGTGTAGATTCATCCCTTAGTGATAATTTGTCATTTGTAGTCATAGGTGTGCTTACCGATTTAGAGTTCTCCATCCCAAATTTATTTAGTAACTCCTTCAAGTACTTGGATTGACTTAAGAATATACCTTTATCAATCTGTGAAATTTGCAATCCTAAAAAGAATTTTATCTCTCCAATCATAAACATTTCAAATCCATGTTGCATTTCAATAGACAGGTATTTACATAATCCATCTTCTCCTCCAAAGATTATATCATCAACAAAAACTTATATAACTAAGATGTCATCATTAGTCACTTTATAGTATAAGTTATTGTCAGCATTACCTTTAGAAAAACCAATCTTCAAAAGATATTTATCCAATCTAGCATACCAAGCTCTTGGAGCTTGCTTCAACCCTTACAAAGCTTTCCTTAACCTGCAAATCATATCTTTATTATCTGTCAAAGAAAATCCATTAGGTTTCTCAATGTAAAATTGTTCTTCAGGATTTCCATTCAAAAAAGCACATTTAATATCCATTTGATATACTTTGTAGTTCTTGTGTGCTGCAAAAGCCAAGAATAATCTGACTGCCTCAATTCTAGCTACTAGTGCAAAGGTTTCATTATAATCAATTCCTTCTTTCTGAGAATATCCCTTACACACTAGTCTTGCTTGATTTCTAATTACATTCCCATCTTCATTAAGTTTGTTTCTGAATACCCATTTTGTTCCAATCACATTCTTGTCTTTAGGCCGGGGAACTAATGTCCATGTATTATTCTTCTCAATTTGTTCTAGTTCCTCTTCCATAGCTTTAATCTAGTGTTTATCTTCACATGCCTCATTAATTGATGATGGCTCAATTTGAGAAATAAGACATACCTCTTCATTTTCCAGTCTACCTCTTGTCATAACTCCTTGATACTTGTTCCCAATTATCTGATTTTCATAGTGGTTCAATCTTACATACCGTGGTGTCTTTGTTTGCTGTTGTTCCTCAGTTATAGTGGAATTTTTAGAGGAGAACTGAGATGGGGGGGGTGAATCAGTTGTCACCGAATTACAGAACTTTAAACATTCAAAACCTTATTACCAAAACACATAAACTCGATATCGGAATGCATAAACTAAATACCGAAATGACTGATATATCAATTAAACATAAACATAAATCACATAATAGTTACCATCCATCCATAACACATGTCACCAAGATTTGTATGTGGAAAACCCGGTAAAGGGAAAAGCCATGGTGGGAAGCCTACCCACAGTCAAATAATACTTTTGTAGTAAGTTTGTGATTACAATATGAGGGGCCTACACATGCAAGAAGGCCAATAGCCTAGAGCACACTGCTCAACACAAAAGGAGCCTCACTGACTACAAAATAAATCCAGACTACAATCTTGAATGAAGATTGAACTACAAGTATAACATCTCCTATGCTCGAGTACAGTTCCGGTTAAGCTCAATACTGGAGGCCTTAAACCTCTCTTACCAACCCAATTCGATCACCTATGATCAACCAAAACCTCTACATATGATTACAACATTATTTGCACAAAAATAATCCCATAACCTTGACCTATTCCATGATCTACAAAGAGATCTTACATCATATTTATACCAACCCATGACCTAAACAATTACGTCGGCCACCTGAAAGATAATACAATAAATTCATAACATAAACCTGCAATCAAATGATCAACCAAGTCATCTTAGACCAAAAACAATGTAAACCAATCATTAAATCTCATCGGTAATGCATCAGGAACATCCTCCAACACGTTACATAAACTGATCCATAACCTAGATAATACCGGACCCAAAATAGGTCATGATAAACCAAATCCAACACCACTGATGAACTGGATCATGAAAAAGATAACCAACAACATCTTGAGAACCATCTACAAACCACACCAACACCACTTATCATGTGCATCAAAAGATCTTCAACAAAGCTCTACCGGTAAAACCCTTACCGGTGACCAAAAGGCTTACTAGAACAAATGATAGCTCCCAAGTCATCAAATCTCGAACCAACTGATCGTGATACATATCTGAATAGCATGAATGATAGATCCAAATTAATTCCACAAACCTAAGCATACCAGATCATACCAGATTAATATCATAAACCAACCACTCTACCGGAACCAATCGGAAACTGGTAAACAACCAAAAAAATTGGTGTTGCCATCAATGACAAAACATCAATGCAACACATAATCAATTCCTCCAAATTACCAACAACTATAGTGTGGCAAATTGCACCGTGTCAATTTCACACTTGTGCATTGTCCCTAGTACATTTATGAAAAAATCCATGATTAGAATTTCATGATTTTGACTTCATAGATGAAAATGATGTAGCATTAATAGGATATGATTTATTAGGAAAATTTGGTTGAACATGAGCATGACACACAAGTATCTACATCATACACAAATGTCTTTGTAAATCTCAAAAGTCAAACTTTCATATTCCACACAGTTTCCTTCTAATGTGCGACCTAGCACCCAAATGCACTTGTAATGGCTACTCCTACCCACTACAAGAAAAAGAATCTCATTCTTACTCATTTTATCATTTTAGCAACTCAATCAATATTTCTTAACTTGTCTTCATCTATATCTGTCTCATAGTGAAGGTCTATCAAATTTATCTCAATTCCTGGACTCTCACAACAACCAATACTCCTCTTGAATCTCTCTTTCACATCTATTTTCTCAAAAGGGAAGACACAACTACTAGTAATTCTCTCTTTTTATTTTTCTTACTATCATGTCTAGAACATTTACAATCTTGTCTTTTATCTATTATTTTATCATGATAGGGGTTCTCCTCCACAAAAGGGTTTTTTCTATCAAGCATCTATTTTCTCTGTCTATTACTCCATTATGACCATATCTAGTTATTTGTAGAGGTGGGAGCACCAAAGTGAGGGTTTAACTAAGGGAATCCCCATACAACCCCAACATTTTTTTTGTCTCCATGTATATAGGTGGAAAATAGATTGAACAGGTCAAAGGTCTTGAATTTGATCGTTTATGAGGTCTATTCATATAGATAAAGGAATGCCCATAAGAAATACCCATGGAATTCTTGCATCTAAGGTCAAGGCTTTGTTCACCTCGTGTAATATTTTGCATTCTTTGTGCTTTCCATTTTTGTAGATTAAACATCTTTAACATGCAATATCTATGAGTTATTTAACATTTTTAGTTTACATTCGTTATTAGGCTCAATTCAAATTTTATTTTTAGGCATCTCTTTCCAGTTCATTTGAGTCATGTTAATTGAGGTATGTGAGAGTTATTTATTCCTTTACATCTTTTTTTCTTGAGAGTATAAAATCCCCTCTACATTTTTGTGAACCCGATGTAAAAATCTCATGTCAGATCTCTTTCTTTGTAATTTCAATGCATTCAATAATGTCTTCTCAAAGAAACATTTTGATATGTTGGATGATGCCTTGGATGATTTCCTAGAAGCATCTCCTTTTACTCAAAACCTATTGCACATTAAAATATCCTTCCTTGTTAGATGAGAAGTATGTGAATGTAATTGTAGTCTCTACTACTCCTAGTTAGCCTAAGGGACCAATCATTTACATGACTCTAGCTAGTCCTTCTACAAGGAGAGTTCATTATATTTATGGTGTTCTATTAAAAAATAATTCACAAGATCTTGTTACTAAATAAACTCAATCTAAAGCTCCTTCTTATCATAAAATGGCTCATAATTATAACACTCAAATGAATAAACATAATATTCATCAACCTACTTCTTTTCCACTTAAGCTTCCCGACCTTCCTCAAGAATCAAAACCTTCAACCAACCAAAAAAGTGAGTATGATATTATTGAGCAACTTTGTGTTACTACTCCTAAGATCTCAATTTGGGATTTTCTTCAAACCCCTCTAGTTTTTTGAAATTTATGCTTTAAGAATATCTTTAGAGGATTCAATTACCTTCTTCTACTAAGACGAAAGATGTGAATGAATTAATAGATCATATTTCTATGGATTGAACAAATATTACATTCTATCCACATGAACTCCGACCTTGAGAAGTGCAAAATTAAGCAGATCCATTGATTATAATTGTTTATTTAGTGATATTGACATTAGGTGAACTCTTATTGATATTGTTTTAGCACTCAATCTATTTCGTAAAATCAAAGTCGATTCAATTTCTCTTGTATTTTCATTTTTCATTCACGGTTTGGATAACTTTGGTCGACAAGCTTTGGGCAATGTTATTTTTCCTTTAAAGTTAGGACTGGAGTTATCATGCTTACCCTAGTATTTTTTATGCCAAGAATTTTACCATATAATATTATCTTGGGTAGACCTTAGATTCATGCCTTAGGAGTAGTTAGTTCTACCTTTCATGGTTATGTGGAGTTTGTTGCTAATAATGAAGTTGTTATGATAATGATTGACCCTGATGTTATATATTTGAGTCAAATGATAGCAACCAATAAAGATTTGCTACAAAAACCTTTTAAAATTACATTCCACCATTATCTACTAATTTGCCAACATCCGTTTCTATGGTATCACTTGAGAAAGATACCCCTACAAATGATGTGTCTATATAATTTACCCTTGTTAGAAGCAAGAACCTCCTAAAATGAAAGTCTAAAGTCTACTCCTTCTACTTCTTCTAAAACTAGTGCATGTTTGGGTGAAATTGGGGCTCTTTGAACTTCACCAAATCTTACATCGAGGAATACAAAATTAATCCAATCCACCTAAAAATTCCTAAGATATCATTCACCTCTACTGATAGGGATGATTATGCCTTTTTAAAGAAAGGTGTCAAGAGTTACAATTATGTTATAGGCCTATAAATTTGGTTATGAAAGTAAAGTTGTGGGTGTGATGAACAAGGTATTAAAGTACCTTTAAAAGTTGATCCTTGTGGCTCTAAAAATGGACTTGGATACCACCCCACAAATTATTAGGAAAAACCACATGGTTAAAAGTTAATATGATTTCTATTGAGCCTCTTCCTTTGAATATAAACTCTTTCATCTCTAAAGTATATTGCAAGTGGGGTAGGCTCTAAAGGAGTTCCTATTGGCATTGTGTTGTTAATGATATCAACTCGTAATGGTGTCATTGATGTCACTGATAAGTATGGGATGTCAACCGGTCATTGGAGTCATCGGTATACAAGTTAGTGTTGGAGACATAAGTTGATGTTGACCGGTGAATAGGCATTGGAGATAGTTGGCATTATGGCAATACCAACCAATGATTAATGAGTTGGTAGTGTGTTGTTGCCAACTGGTAAGAATGTGACCAGTAAGGAAGAAAGGTTAAGAAAATGGAGAAAGTGCAGGCAACCGGTATGCAGTTTGATGATAACCAGCAGGACTGGTACCAGATGGAGATGATATGACCAACAGGGTTTGGGCTGTTGAAAGTTAGTAAGGTAGACAAAGGGGATGTCTACCGAGTTATGTGTCTGATTGAAGATATGTCTTCTCAATGTCAGTAAAGTCAGGTTTAGTGCATTAGTCCATCTACTCCCACCGGTAAGTGGTCATACTTATTTTATCCCACTACATGAAGGGAATGTATCATGAGCCTCTTGTATATGAAATCATAGATATACCAGATCAACAAGAGCTGTCATGTTGAGCTACTAGGACAACAAAGGAAGAACAAGAAGTGATGTGGTTGCCACATTGGAAAATCGATTGAGATGATATCCAGGCTAATGAAGAAGAAGGAAAGGTTCAACATTTTAGATGGAGACAATTGAAGATTGATGGCATGGTCTCATCAAGGATGTTACCGGTATGCAAACATGAGTAATATCAATTAGTAAACATATCTAGTGGTATTCCATAAGGTCTGCATTAGAGATTGTTGATGTGTAGTGCCAACCAGTAAGGGACCAAAGAGGCAAAGGTGAAAGGCTCTCACTTGATGAAGATATGCATGGGGACCCACTCTTGATACATGCAGTGGATTGGTATGTTTGGTGACCGGGAAGATGTGATCCCACCAACAAAATAGGAGACTGCATGATATGAAGTTTGACCAGGTAATGTATAACCGGTAGGGAAGTTGAACCATAAGATGGATACTGGTTGAGTGGTTGGTTGGTGACAAGACCAAAACTGACATAGCAGACTGATCAGATGAGTCAGATGCCAACTGAGATGCCATGTGGTCTCTAAGTTGCAAATGAATAGTGCATCATTGATGTTGTCAGTGAGGTAGTTGGTGATTGGGTTGATAGTTAATGTAGTTGGCAACAATCACAAGCGAGTTGCAGAGGGTTGCGTCTCTAGGAAGATCAAAGGATGAATATCTGAGATGTTGACGTCTTTATCAAAGAAAGATATCTGATTGGGTTGATCGGAGTAGGTGAAGGTAACTGCATCATGCACATGATTGACAAAACACAAGGCTGACAATTTAGGATGTAGGTTACCAAAGATAGAAGACGTATGCTGGAAGGAATAGATATGGCAATGAGGCTTGATTTTCTACAGGTTGTAAATCTTGAAGATAAGATTTGATTGGATTCGATATGCCTCATGGTCGGTGGAAGATACCCTAGCACACCAAGGTTTGAATGTTCATTTTGGTGGGAATGTAGAGGCATAAATGTACAGATCGAAGGCCAGATCTATTGCTACTGCATGAGAGAGTGACACTGGTGAAGTGAGTGTAAGCAGAGAGTCAATCAATCTGAGAGTTTATTTCTAGACATTGAAGCGAGTGAGAGAGTTGAAGAAGGAACATGTAAGAAGTGTTTAACTGGGAAGATGAAGGCACCCGATGGACTGTCACTGAGTTTAAAAGTGGTGTGAACCAGTAGTGTTAGATCTAGTAAGAAGGTAGCAAAGAGTGAAGCAGTGGAGAGTAAGTATCAGAGAAGATCTGACATGACAGAGACTAAGTAGCAGAAGATTTAGAGAAGGAGAATAGAGTATTAGTAGTGACTAAAAGCAGTGGGTTAGAGATTAGTGAACCGACAGAGAAGAGGTTGAGTGACAAAAAGAGAACTCCATTGGTAAGGTTGCAGCAAAGAGTGAAGGAGAGAAGGATCAGTGTGAGCAAAGAACTAGCAAAGAATAGAGCAGAGGAAGACCGGTTGAGAAGAGTAGAACCGGTAGAATGATTTGATTGTGAGAGGTTACAAAACTCATTTCTAAGCAGGATATTACTATTGTATTAATATATTTCATTGTAATCACTGAGTTGGAGCTCAGTGCAGGGGTTGGTGCCCTAAATTAGGGTTTGGTTCTCCTTGGGTTGGTGCTCTAAATCAGGAGTTGGTGCTCCTTAGGTTGGTGCCCTAAACTTTGTATATAGTTGTTTATTGTGAGGCTGGATTGGAGTAGTAGACTCCAGCAACATTTATCACCAAGGTTTTTCCCATATTAGGTTTTCCTCATATATCATGTGTTATGTGATGTGCCCTTTTTGTGTTCTTGTCTTTTGGTATCTCCTTATCTCACCGATACATTCACTTTGTGTTTGAGCTGCTAACTGGTACATGCATTTAGGATTAATCTGGGTTATGTTTGGAAACCACTGATTCACCCCCCCTCTCAGTGGCATCTTGTGTTCTATAGTTCCTCTAGATGTTTTTTCCTTAGATGAATATTTGGAATAATTCTTAGGTGTTTATTCTAATATTCCCTCTTATCACCATAAGTGTTGGTTCCCATCTTTCTTGAATAATCAAGTATATTTTGGTAAGTTTGTTATGAGTGAAGATGAGTAGGCTCCTTCATATAATGTTGATGAAAACATGTTTGTGCCACATCCTAAAGATAATTGTACACTCATTAAAGGGGATACTTCAGGTGTCCTCATGGATCCTAAGTTCTTATAAAAGGTGATTCAGATTTGAAAATTCCTTTCTTCAAAAGGATATATGTGTCTACTTCATATTGGTTATGATGTGCCTTGCCCTTGTATGCTCTATACTTATCATGAGTATGTACATAAGCTAATAGCTATACTAAATTTGGGGCCAAATGTAGCATCATAAATTATACCCTTCATATATAATTCGACATGGTGTTTAGCATTAATATTGACAATTATGATTGATCATATAAAAAATTTCATGTCTAGAGACTAGATTACAAAACTTGATAACATCCTATAGTACTTAGCACATTCAATTGTCTAATTGGGTTGAGTGATGACTTGCAATTTGGACCTTTGAATTGCCAAAAAGGTTAGGATACTAGCATCCAACACTAGTTTCCTCCCAATTTTGACCTAAATTAAAAAGTTCAAATATTTTTTAGAGGGCCTCAATTCATATTATCTTATTATCAGCTAATAAAGAAAGTTTTATAGTGAAATTGTGTTATTTACATATAAACATGACTCCCTACCTCTTTTGCAATGCCTTCTAAAAATCTCTCCCTAATCCTAAGAATTCAAGAGAAATCAAGTGAAGATATATGAAGGCATTATGAAGCATACAACAATCTCTCTTTAAGTATCATTTATTGTTTATGTTTCATCATTATCATTATGTTGTACTAGCTTTTTGTAGGACTTCAACAAAGCAATTCAACATTACCTTACATGAAAATAAAGCAAGGGTTTATGCTTATTATAATCATTTATGTTTATGTTGTTTATTTTCCTATGCTCTTGAGGGAGCACATGATGGTTTTTCATTCATCATTTCTATAATGGAGGTTGAAACACCAACATGAGGTTTGACTTAGGAAAGCCCATATAAAAGACAAAAAAAATCTCCTCAAGTTTTGTGTGTCTAGGATTAAATATGAAGTTTTACGATTATCAAAAGTTAGAGATAGACAATGAAAATATTGACAAGTAGTTTCAAACTTTGGATAGCCAAAAAAACCTTAGACACTAGACTTTAGTGCTAGTGTCTTGACACTTTTATGGACATCTAGTACCCTTTTGAGTCAATTTATAACATCAACTTCTTAGAAAACAACCTTAAGGACAAAATGAAAAAAGGACAAAAGGACAAAAGGACAAAAGGACAAAAGGACAAAGAATTTTAGTGTAACATAATCTATACCATATTTCAACATTAGGTTGTTATTTGTATTTTACTTTCAAATCAGCAACTCTTTTTTTTGTTTCTGTTATATATTTTTTGTTTTCTATAAGACTTGTCCAAGTTACCCTTCTTTAGCCTAGTTCACTCCATTCACCTAATGAATCCCAATCACATACTTATAAACAAGAGTATTAATATTTGTCAGTATAAGTTGATTCTTATGGACAATAAGCCAAGCCCACTCAAATCTCTAATGTTGTATGGGAGAATAATTTAACTATATTGTTGGCATTAGATTGTCATTAATGTCAATAATTGATGTTATGCATGGGACAAAGATGCATGATGATGAGTGTCTCAGGGGAAGATCAATAGATTGGATATAGAGGACCAAGGAAATGATTGTTATATTACAGTAATCCTAGTGTGTTATTGACATGCAACACATCATGTTTATTACCACAGTCTACCCTGCCATCCTGGGACAAGATAATCAAGAGTAAAAAGACCTTGTGGGAAAATCACCTAAGTGAAGAAAATGGTGCCCTGCTATCCCACAGTGAATAAAATTGAAGCGAAATGGTTTCGCGGGGTAACGTAAATATGAAGTAAGAGATGGTCCCCACTATCTCATGTCGAGGAAAACTAAAGAGAGATGACCTTGCGGGGTAACAAAAATGAAGGAGATTAAGGATCCTTGCTATCCCGTGGCGATGAAGAATGAAGAGAAGGTATCCTATGGGGTAAAAAGAACATAAGAAGTTTGAAGCTCCCTGCTGTCCCACAACAAAAAGGTTTGAAGAAAAATGACCATACAAGGTAAAAAAATTGAAGAAGATTGAAGATCCCTGTGATCTAATAGCACTAAAGGGAGAAAAGTCAGTTATCACAATCTGATTGGATGGAACTTCATCGCCATCATGCCTTCTATGATACAGTGAGAAACAAAGGACACTTTCATGGTTATTGCAGTATTGCAAGTGTAGCATTTACTGCGTGCTAGGGCTACTGTGATTCCACGATAAAGGAGAATGGTAACTACGATAACAAGGTTATCACTATATCGCTAAGTATGGACCCTACCTTGGCTAAGCTACCTGCAACAGAGTGATAAAGGAAAAGGTTATTGCAATATCATAGTCAACGGTCAACGGATTTCCTGGATGCCTGTGATATGGCGATAAAAGTATACAGTCATCACAATTTCACAAGTGATATGTTGATGACATCCAAGTTCTTAGCGATAATATTGTAAAGGAAGAAAATATTATCGCAACCCCGCAAGGGTGTACCCCACTTCGGCCAAGTTGTCTACGGCACAACAGTAAGGACAAAACGGGGGAAGATTATCATAGTATCGTAGTCAAACATAAATTGATAGCCATGTCTTCTGTGATATGGTCGTAAAAGGTGAACTTGACTACAACATCGCAAGTAGTATATTGCTAACTACCAAGTCTTCTGTGATATAGTGAACAATGGGTTTGCAGGGAGAAGAGAAAGGGTTATCACAGTTTCCCATGTCAACTCATGTATTGACCAAGTCTTTTGAGATTTTATGATAAGACTATATGTTATCACAATATCGCATTCAACCATCAAAGAAGGCCAAGCCGCCTACAATATGGCGATAAAGTTAAAATTTGTCATAGTTTCACAAACCTACATAAAATAATAGCCAAGCCATTTACGATATAGTGATAGAAGAAAAAGATGATGCCGACATAAAAGTTGTCCACGTAGTCATTGGCCAAAGATGACCTTGCAGGGAAACAAAAAAATGAAGAAGAGTGATGCACCCCGTTGTCTTGCAACAAAGAATATTGAAGCCAAAAGACACTGTGAGGTAACAAAAACAAAGAAGTTTGACATAGCCCGCTATCTTGTAGCAAAGAAGATTAGAAGAACACGGCCCTGCGGGGTAACAAGAAAGAAGAAATATGACATTCCTCGCCATCTTCCAGTCAAGAAGACAGATGAAAGATGATCTCATGGGATAATGAAATGGAAGAAGGTGGAGAGCCCTGCAATCCTATAGGTATATTATACGATGGGTATTTCACAAAATGCCTACTCTGAAGTGGCCCACGTGGGTAGTTGACTGAGTTTGACTTGATGGCATAAAGGGAGACGCTGAGGACATGGAGTATACAAGACAAATCAAATGTTGCTAACTATGAATGGATGTTGTCTATTGATCAAATCTGATTGCCAAAGGAAAAATTAAGGAAGGTGGTTGCATTAAATGTTTCTACATAAAGAACACATAAATAATCATTTGAGTGGCTCAAGAAGATCAAAAGATCTCCAGTAGACAAGATGTTACTACTATGGGAAGATCAAAAATCTCCAGTCGACAAGACATCAAATCACAAGTCAGGTGAAGATTACTAAATATAGTAATCAGAACTTAGAGATCCATCAAAAAATGGAAGAAGATGCAATTAATCATGGGGGCCAATCAGCAGTAGGGTAGATTTCTTAGAGTCTCGAGAAGACTACTTTTGAATGTCCTTTTGGAGGGAAATTTTGTGATGGATGTAGATGACTACTAAGGATAGTTATGTAGTAGGTGGGTGTGCAGAATGAAAAATGTAAGGAAGTTAAGTAGTGAAACAACTTCCTACACTAACCTTAAGAGGAGGGTAATGCAAAAACTTTTACAGATTCTTACAGAAGTTACATAAACTTAACAAAAATAGACATAGTAAAATGCATACCATAACATAGTGATTTATGTGGAGAAAACCCTTTCGGGAGAAAAACCCCACACTCCAAAAGCAACTCAATATATTATTCAACAATCAATAACGAATTACAATATACTTGTAGAGAAATCTCTTCATAGAAGTACCACTAATCAGAGACTCAAAGGTAATTCAATCGCCATAAAACTCTTACATACAACCTCTATCTCATGCACCTCATATATAGGAGATACAATACAAGAAACCATCAAACGATATTACAAAACCATGGGCTAAGACCACCCAATAAAGTAGAGCCGACCTTATCTCCCTTCTAGATGCCTTATGATGCGTTAAAACACACATCAACACATGTCACTCCCTTTTATAGCTCATTTATGTGTCCGATATATTTTATATTTCTTATTTCAGGAATACAAACTTTTGGAGGTCATAACTTTAGAACTGTGTGTTCTCTTGACAAACCGTTTGAAGTGTCAGAAAGCTTGCGAAGTGCTCTATTGCCTCATAAATGGCTACACCATTTAAACCCATTTTTTAGGGCATTTTGGGGCCTCTAAAGTCATCAAAATTAAATTTAAGCCTTTCATTGCACTGATAACTTAATGATGAATGAATAGTACTAAACTGGTACTGAGAGGGGGGAGGGGTGAATCAGTATAGGCAAAAACTCAACCTTAAACCAGTTTTCAACTAACACTTATGCACTAATAGACAAACAGCTGCACCGGTCCTTCAACAGAGTTCAACTGGCATAACCCAATGTAACTAAGACAAGCAAAGACTGGTTGACACTTATCTTCTCATTTAATCTAACTCTTCATTCCCATTTCACTCTAATGCATGAACATGCAATCTACCATCAAAGATGTACATATTACACCAAGATCAACATGCATCACCACTTAATCAGAAAACAATCATAACATCACACATGACACACATATTTTTCATGTGGAAACCCAACTGGGAAAAACCACAGTGGGGATGAACACCCACAAGCTTGTTTTTGAAGTCTTTGGAAGTCTGCGCTATTAGGAGCCTTGTCCGGTTAAAGATAGATACAATAGGTTCTATTAGGAATCGATCCTGTTAGGGATCACCCAGTTAAGGGATGGCTACAATACCCAGTTAAGGGTTAAACCCTGTTAAGGGTACCTTGTTAGAGGATTTCAAGAACTCAATAGCTAAAGGATATTAATGACTCAGTAGCTTCGAGTTACCTTGTTAGAGGATTTTCAGCAAGCCGGTTAAGGGTACCCTGTTAGGGGATTTCACAACTGTTGAAGCAGTTAAAGATCAATAGGTATATCAATGACCTAATAATAGCACTCAATGCCAATGCAGATCCGCTTAAGCTCCTCTTCACCTTCTACACTTACACTCTGCAGATATGACTTCTCTCTTTTGGTCTGGCAAGAATCACGTATCTCTTCTCTTAGATACACACACACAACATTTGCCAACAAACTCTAAAAGAATCACAACATCGACCTTATAGAAAATAGTTAGGTCGGAAGCATAAACCCTAAACCCTAAACGTAATAGGTTAAGGAATTCAAATGGTTCAATCCCTACTGTTGATCATACTATATTGAATGCAACAGTCTTGATCCAATCTTAAGACATTCTCCATTGTTCGTTTTCCACCAATTTCATGGTGGATGATAACCCATCACACGTTATCACCGTTTACAGACTTCACACATTCCTGAGGTAGATAGGAACACTCTTCTTTATGCAAGATCCTTCACATGCACAAGGCTTACATGGCAACACTATCTGTTCTTCTTTATCATTCTAACTTCATCACATAAAGATCACCGATTAAGTCACATAGGCTTAAGATACTCCAACTAGAAATTCTGAAGTGGAAACTATCTACCAACTGGTAGTCATACAATGCTTCCATGTGTCGGTTCCCATGACTACATGCCGGTTCACCTTGACATGCCGGTTCACCTTGAACGAATATACCACTTTACTTTGGCATATATACCAGTTCTCACATATGCCGGTTCTCTCTTCATATCACATATTGACATCAATGACAACATACAATATCATTATGTCCTCATACCGGTTCACATAATGCCAACAATCTCCCCCTTTGGCATTGATGGCAATATACAAAGATATCTTTCTGCAAACTCATCTTCTCCCTAATTTCTGTAGATATCTTCTCTGCTACACTTCTTCTCCCCCTTTGACAACAATGCCAAAGTGGTGGCACAAACATCCCTGTTCTATTATGCTGCTCCCCTTGAGGAGTAGCATCCTTCAACACATCAATCAAAAAAATTTTGACTATGCAATACCTGACTAATGTGGAACAAATACTTTTAATTTACCTCCTGAAGGGGCAGTACCCCCAATTCACCTCTTAAATACACAAATGTAGTCTTTGGGAGAGGCTTCGTGAATATGTCTGCTAACTGCTCCTTACTGGAAACATGTTCCAGTGCAATCTCTTTATTCTGAACCTTTTCCCTCAAGAAATGATACTTAAGCTCAAAATGCTTGGTTCTAGAATGTAAAACCGGATTCTTTGAAATATTGATAGCACTTGTGTTATCACATAATATACTTAGTGGTTCAGATATAGGGATTTTGAAGCCATCTAAAACATGCTTCATCCAGATTGTTTGAGTGTAGTTCATGAAAGCTGCAACATACTCTACTTTCACTATAGACTGAGAGATACAACTCTGCTTCTTACTCATCCATGAGACCAGTCTACCACCAAGAAAGAATGCACCACCGGTTGTGCTTTTCTGATCATCCACATTACCTGCCCAATTAGCATCTATGAATACTTTCAGGTTGAAATCATTGTTGTATGGGTACCACAATCCATAGTCAACTATTCCCTTCAGATACCTAAGAATCTGCTTGACTGCAACCAAGTGGGATTCTCTTGGATTTTTCTAGAACCTTGCAGTAATGCCAACTACATGTGCAATATCTGGTCTGCTATGCACTACATAATGCAACTTACCAATCATTGATCGGTATTCCCTCTCATCAACCAATGCGGAATCATCCTCTTTTGATAATTTGCAACTGGTCACCATCGGTGTACCAACCGGTTTGCTATCTTCCATGCCAAAGGTCTTCAACACCTCTTTGACATACTTGGACTGAGTGATAAAGATTCCATCTTTTATCTGCTAGATCTATAGTCCAATGAAGAACTTAATCTCCCCTATGAGTGACATCTCAAACTCTTCCTTCATCTCATCAGCAAACTCATGACTCATCTTGTCATCTCCACTAGAGATAATGTCATCAACAAAAACTTCACAGATCAGGATCTGATCTCCTTCAGATTTCAAGTAGATATTGCTATCTTCACTTGTTCTCTCAAATCCAATCTTCACAAGATGGGAATGTAGGCATTCATACCATGCTCTAGGTGCCTGCTTTAGACCATATAAGGCTTTATGTAGCCTACACACCATGTCATTGTCTTCAAATAGGGAAAACCCATCTAGTTGTTCTATATACACCTCCTCTTCAAGTACACCATTTAGAAATGCAGATTTTACATCCATTTGATATACTTTGAATCCTTTAAAAGCTGTATATGCAAGAAGCATACGAACTCCTTCTAATCTGGCTACAGGAGCAAAGGTTTCTCCATAGTCTTCTCCTTCTTCTTCAGCACATTCTTTGCACACCAATCTGGCTTTGTTCCTGATCACTGTGCCATCCTCATTCAGCTTGTTTCTAAACACCCATTTGGTGCCAATGACATTTTTATGTTCCGGTCTCAGTACCAAGGACCATGTACCATTTTTCTCTATCTAGTCAAGTTCCTCTTCCATTGCCTTGATCCAATCTTCATCTTTATGAGCCTCTTGGAATGACTTAGGCTCAAATTCAGAGATCAAACATGAGTTTTCTCTGATCTTTCATCTTGTAAGGATTCCTGCATCCTTATCTCCTATGATCTGCTTAGGATCATGATTCAGCTTGACATACCAAGGAATAGTCTTGACTGGTTCTTCTTGCTTTTCCTCTTCATCCTCATCTTCATCAGTATCAACATTCACTGGTTCAGGAACACTATTACTGGTACTCGGCTGATTGACAACTGGTTCCCAGAAGGTTGCAACCGGTTCACTTACCGCTTGCACACGGCTGGTTTCCTCAATTTTCTCAGAGGTTTCATCAACTCTTACATTGATGCTTTCCACAATTCTCTGAGTCCTGTTGTTGAAACACTTGAGAGCTTTGCTCTTGGTGGAATATCCTAGGAATATTCCCTCATCACATTTTGCATCAAATTTTCTCTGGTGTCCACTTCTCTTGATGTAACATTTGTTGCCGAACATTCTAAAGTAGCTAACCATAGGTGTCTTATCGGTCCAATACTCATAAGGAGTTTTATCCTTACCTTTCTTGATGAGTACCCGGTTCATTGTGTAGACTGCAGTGCTTACCACTTCTCTCCAAAAGGTGTGAGCTACTTTTCCTTGAATCAACATGGTTCTATCTACTTCAACCATAGTCTGGTTATTCCTCTCTACTAGGCCATTCTACTATGGAGTCCAGGGGGTAGACAGTTGCCTCTTGATGCCAAATTCTTCACAATACTTGTTGAATTCACCAGAAGTGAATTCCCCTCCTTGATCAGTTCTGAGACACTTGATCCTTTTACCACTTTCCTTCTCCACTAATGCTCTAAAAGCTTTGAACTTCACAAAGGCTTCATACTTGTCTTTCAAGAATGTGACCCACATCATTCTTGAGCAGTCATGAGTGAGAATCATGAAGTACCTATCACCCTGCACACTCCTAGTTTTCATAGGACCACACAAATCAGTATGCACAAGATCAAGCAAGTTGTCAGTAGTGAAAGATTTTCCTTTAAAATTTGAGGAAGACATTTTCCCCAATTGACACTCTCTACACAAGGTATTATCCAGTTTGCTTAGCACCGACAACCCTCTAACTACCTTGATCTTACTGGCCTTTACAATGTTATCAAAGTTTACATGGCAGAGTCTCCTATGCCATATCTAGCTATCATCAAATTTAGCCATAAGACATGTACTTATATTTGCATTTAGATGAAATAGGTTACCTTTGGTCTGCATGCCGGTGGCCACCAATTCACCATCTTTTCCTTTGATTCTGCAAACTCCATTCTTGAATTCCAGAGTGAGGCCACTGTCATTCAGCTAGGCAACACTCAAAAGGTTGTGTCTGAGACCATCAATCTAGTACACATTGTCAGCACTACTTCTTCCATTCAGAGAGATGGACCCTCTGCCTTTGACCATGCATGGTGCATCATTGCCAAAATGAACCACACCACCATCATACTCCTCCAAGGATAGGAACTTGCTCCAGTCACCAGTCATATGGTGAGAATAGCCACTGCCAATGATCCACTCATTGGAATTATCAAAGCAGGAGACAAGAGCCTTCTTGTCTGACACATCTTCCTTTACAACAACAAACACAATATCTTCATTCTCTTCATCTTCTGATTCCTCATTTGTGACACCTTCATCAACTGTAACAAAATAGTTTCTCCAGTTTCCTCCTTTGAATTTCCTGAATCTTTCCAGTTTATCCTTGTTGTCAGTATTAGGAGAGTTCATAGCAATATGTCCTATCCGGTTACACGAAAAACATTTCAAATGGAGATTACCTCTGTATTTACCGGTTCCTTTTGGAAATTTCCTAGCAAGAAGAGCTTCAAATTCCATCAGAAACTCCTCATCATCCATTACTCTACTCTGTCCTGGTTCACCACTAGTGCTTGCTTCTTTACCTTTCCTAGATGGTATAGCAAAAGCTCTAAAAGCTAATTCAGTCTTTTGAACACTGCCATCAAAACTATTTAGCTCATAGGCTATCAACTTTGCTATGATGGAGTCCAAGGATACTTTAGTCTTGTCTATTGATCTCAGCTCCTGAATAGTGGCGACCCTTATTGCATAGACCAGCAATAGGGATCTTAGGACTTTTCTTACCACAGTGGAGTCTTCTATTTTACCACCTGCATTCTTGATATCTCCAAGAACGGTTTTGATTCTTATTCCATACTATTGAATGGTCTCACCTTCAACCATCTGCATATCTTCAAACTTCCCTCTCAGGCTTTCTTCCTTAGCCTGTTTTACATGTTCATCACCACCATAGATATTTTCAAGAGCATCCCATACCTCTTTGGGATTTACCTTGTCCTGAACATCAATAAACTCAATATCAGATATACTACTAATAAGGGCTTCCATGACTTGCCCATTTTCTTGTATCTCTCTCTTTTGATCATCAGTTAGAGTATCAGTAGGGGCAACATAGGGATTCTCAACATAGTTCCAGTGCGGAGCACCCATGCTTCTAATGTAAATCTTCATTCTATCTTTCCATATATTGAAATTTTCTTTGTTAAACTTTGGACCTTTCCTCTTCATCATTACAACAGGATCTTTCCCTCAAGCGGTTAAGCTTATAACACACAGGACCTGGAGGATGCTCTGATACCAATTGATAACTTAATGATGAATGAATAGTACCAAACCGGTACTGAGAGGGGGGTTGAATCAGTATAGGCAAGAACTCAACCTTAAACCAGTTTGTCAACTAACACTTATGCATTGATAGACAAACAGCTACACCGGTCCTTCAACAGAGTTCAACTAGCAGAACCTAGTGTATCTAAGATGAGCAAAGACTGGTTGAAACTTATCTTCTCATATTATCTAACTCATCATTCCCATTTTACTCTAATGCATGAACAAGCAATCTACCATCAAATATGTACATATTACAACAAGATCAACATGCATCACCAATTAATCAGAAAACAATCATAACATCACACATGACACACATATTTTTCACGTGGAAACCCAACTAGGAAAAACCACAGTGGGGATGAATACCCACAAGCTTGTTTTTGAACTCTTTGGAAGTCCACTCTATTAGGAGCCTTGTCTTGTTAAAGACAGATACAATAGGTTCTATTAGGAAGCAATCCTGTTAGGGATCACCCTGTTAAGGGTACCTTGTTAGAGGATTTCAAGAACTCAATAGCTAAAGGATATAAATGACTTAGTAGCTTCGAGTTACCTTGTTAGAGGATCTTCAACAAGCCGGTTAAGGCTACCCTATTAGGGGATTTCACAACTGTTGAAGTGGTTAAAGATCAATAGGTATATCAATGACCCGATAATAGCACTCAATGCCAATGCAGATCCGCTTAAGCTCCTCTTCACCTTCTGCACTTACACTCTGTAGATAAGACTTCTCTCCTCTGGTCTGGCAAGAATCATGTATCTCTTCTCTTAGAGACACACACAACTTTTGCCAACAAACTCTGAAAGAATCACAACATCGACCTAGTAGAAAATAGTTAGGTCGAAAGCATAAACCCTAAACCTAATAGGTTAAGGAATTCAAATGGTTCGATCCTGACCATTGATCATACTATATTGAATGCAACAGTCTTGATCCAATCTCAGGACATTCTCCATATTTCATTTTCCACCGATTTCATGGTGGCTGATAACCCATCAAATGTTATCACCATTTACACACTTCACACATTATCGAGGTAGATAGGAACACTCTTCTTTATGCAAGATCCTTCACATGCACAAGGCTTATGTGGAAACACTATCTGTTCTTCATTATCATGCTAACTTCATCATATAAAGATCACCAATTGAGTCACACAGGCTTAAGATACTCCAACCAGAAATCCTGAAGCGGAAACTACCTACCAATCGATAGTCATACAATGCTTCCATGTGCCGATTCCCATGACTACATGCCGGTTCACCTTGACATGCCGGTTCACCTTGAACAAATATACCACTTTACTTTGGCATATATACTGGTTCTCACATATGTCGTTTCTCTCTTCATATCACATATTGACATCAATGACAACATACAATATCATTATGTCCTCATACCGGTTCACATAATGCCAACATGCACCCCTCCAAAATGGAAACTTTAATATCTTCAAAACTAGTTTTGATCTTGTGACGTAACTTCACCGGAATGCTTATCTAGCCAACCATAAGCTTCAAGGAGAATTTCACACCATTTTGTGCCCAAATGAAAACTTACTATAAATAGTAACCTCATGCAATTGCAAGGTTGAGACACCATTTTCTCAATATTCTCCCACTTGTCAAACACCTCGCAAGAGAAAAGGGAGTATCAACACAATAAATCAATTGCTAGGGGCCATGGTACCCAAAGACTCCAAACACCATTTGAACTTCTCTATGCTCACAACCTTAGTTAAAGCATCTGCAACATTCATCAAAGTTTCTACCTCAACCAACTTCACCCTACCATCTTCGACTATATCTCAAACAAAATGATACTGAACATCAATATGTTTGGTCCAGGCATGAAATGTCGGGTTCTTAGCTAGGAAAATTGCACTCTAACTGTCACAATAAACTGTCATTGTACTTTGTTTTATTCCAATATCTGAACATAATCTCTTAAGACAAATGGCTTCTTTACAAGCATGAGTATTTGTCATATACTTTGCTTCTATAGTGGACAAAGAAACTACAACTTGTCGCTTAGTCATCCAACTAATTGTACCACCAAATAAAGTAAACACATAAGCACTAGTGGATCTCCTGCTATCAATATCACCTACCTAGTATGAATCCACATAACCATGAATATCAAGGGAAGTCATGTCTCCAACAAAAATACCATGATAACACAAAGAATACTCTGAGGTACCCTTCAAATATTTGAAGACTCTTTTAGCTGTATCCCAATGAAATCTACCAGGATTAGATGTATATCTGGAAATAAGTCCCACTGATTGGACAATGCCTAGTCTAGTATAGACCATAGCATACATCAAACCTCCAATTTCATTGTGGTAAGGCACTCTTCTCATGTCTTCCATCTCTGATGGGGATGCAGGACAATCTAAAATAGATAGTTTCATTCCAATTACAAAATGAACACATAATGGTCGACAATCCTGCATGTTGAACCTCTACAAAACTAAATTCCCATACTTAGTTTGGCCTAGCCATAGCTTTCTGTTCACTCTATCTCTTCTAATTTCCATCCCAAGAATGTTCTTTGTAGCACCAAAATCTTTCATTTCAAATTTAGCAGGGAGTTGAGACTTTAGTTCTAAAATCATACCTTTCCCTTTACCAATGAATAACATATCATCAACATACAATGCAATGTACATGAAATTATCACCATCAAATTTATAATAAACATAGTGATCTGATTTAGAATGCTCAAATTACAAACTCAACACATATGTATCAAATTTCTCAAACCACATCCTTGGACTCTATTAGAGGCCATATAAATATTTCTTCAATTTATAGACCAAATTACTTTTACCTTTCACCACATAGTTCTTCGGCTATGTCATATAAATATCCTCCTCCAAATCACCTTGAATGAAAGCATTTTTCACATCCATTTTCTCAACTTCTAAATCATAAGCAGCAACAATAGAAAGTAAAAATCTAATGGATGTCATTTTTGCACCAGGAGAAAATATCTCACCATAGTCAACTCCCTCAACCTGGGAGTAGCCTTTTGCAACCAACCTTGCTTTATACTTCTCAATGCTTCCATCTGAACCAATATTTTTCTTGAACACCCATTTACAACCAATAGGCTTCCGTCCTTTAGGCAATGGGACAAGATCCCATGTATAGTTGTTTTTCAAAGATGTCATTTCTTCTTCCATCACAATCTTCCAAGATTATGCATCATTCATACCTAAAGCCTCTTCTACAGATCTAGGTTCATCCATATTAGTATTCAAAGAGAAAATACATCTTTAATCATCTAGTGAATACCTTTTAGGTGGTTGTCTATGTCTTGTAGACCTTCAAACAAGCTGAGTTGGAGGTTCTTCCTCCTCTTCTAAAGATTCAGAGCTAGATGATCTCTCCTCAACTTCTTGCCCATCAATTGGTCTTGATTCAACTCTTTTAGGTGTACAAGGTAATTGAATCACATCTTTCTATTTAGTTTGTTCTAGTTGTAATGTAATAGAAGGAGTCTTAATTTCTCTAAAAATAATACTTCTACTATGAATTACCTTTTGTGCAACAAGTTCCCAAATCTTGTATCCTTTCACACCATAATTGTAACCAATGAAGATACATTTTACAACCTTTTTCTCCAACTTTGTTTGCTTCTCCTTTGGCACATGTGCATATGCCTCGCAACCAAAAAATATAAGATGTCTCGATGAAGGCTTGTGACCTGACCATACTTCCATAGGCATTTTATCAACAAGAGATGATGTAGGAGACCTGTTAATCAGGTAGCAAGCAATGGCAACAACTTCAACCCAAATTTTTTTTTCTAGACTAGCACCACTCATTATACTCCTAGCCTTCTCCATCAGTGTCCTATTCATTCTTTCTACAACTCCACTCTTCTGTGGAGAATACAAAGTTGTCTTCTGTCTATTAATACCACAGTCTTTATAGAATCTATCAAAACCATTTGAGAAAAATTCATCACCATTATAAGTCCTCAAACATTTAGTTTTCTTTCCAGCCTGCAATTCAACCATTGATTTAAATTCTTTAAAATGACTAAAAACTTCAGATTTACTCTTTAAAATGTATACCCATGTCCTTCTACTAAAATCATTAATAAATGAAACATAAAATGTGGACTTTCCAATCGACAGAACATCTACATGACCAAACACATTAGAATGATTAAGATCCAAAGCACCACAAGATTTATGAGAACTTGAGTAGAACTGAACGCAGTTTTATTTTCCATAAATGTAATGAACACAAAAATCAAAGTCAAGATTACAATCATTGAAATCTTCAATAAGGTTTTTTATTTTTCAAGGTCCTCAGACCCTTTTCTCTAATGTGGCCAAGTCTCTAGTGCCATAACATAGTCTTCTCTGCAAGTAACTTTGCTTGAAAAGAAAGAGCACCCTTAGGTACCCAAATGCCATGTCCATCCCCTAAAGGTGAAACCCTAAAATCTTCCGACGGAGTATTTGTTAGGAATCCCACAGATACCGAGAGGGGGGGTGAATCAGTATCTAACCAGTAATTAGAATTTCTCAATTTAAAACATGTAGAACATATTACAACAGTGTACCAGTATGCAAGAAATAATGCAATGAACAGAATTAAAAGCATCCACATGAAATGCACACCATAACACAAGGATTTAACAAGGAAACCCGGTGTGGGAAAAACCTCGGTGGGATTTGTGACCCCCAATATTCACTTACTGGCCAACAAGAGAATATTACTTACAATAGGGGCCTGCACATGTAGAAAGGCCAACTGCCTAGAGCTTACTGCTCAATGGGAAGTCTCATTGACTTACAATGTGGATTATACAAATCCAATAACTTGTACTACTTTACAATAGCATCTATAATGCCTGATCCAGTACCGTTTTGTGCTCTATTCTTTATATAAAATCTCTAACCTATATTTCGCATAATAGGTTTGCCTAATATCTTCTTCTTTTTGCTTCCTTTCTTACTTAATTAACTTACAAAATGTTTACAATGATCTCTCTTATATATAAGAGTCATTTTACAACTTGCTAAGTCGGCTTACAAAGGTTTTACAATAATAAACAAAATATAATATACCAAAAATCCTATCGGCCTTTGTGCCAATATGCTTCCTTTCTTTGTGCCGGTGCCGGTGGTCTGAGTGCCGGTGTAGAGTGTGATCTGCTGATGCCGGTGCAATAACTTGTCGGTGTAATGCCTTGCCAGTGCCATAGGATTGTAAGGTTGCTACCAATGACAAAACCTTCAATCACATACAATGTCTCATTGGAGTGTGCATATGCCAACAATCTCCCCCTTTAGCATTGATGGCAACACTCATGAGAAATTTCAAAAGTGTATCCAAAAATTATCCAAAAATGTGAAGTCAAAAAATGTTACCAAAAATGTGTGTTCTCCCCCTGAGCATATGATTCCTGTGATGTTGAAATTTCTCATCCCACTACTCCCCCTTTGGCATCAATGACAAAGGTTGTCAAGATGTCAGTAGAGTTTGTAGTTTCAACCTTGTAACTGGGTAGTTACAATTTGAAATAGATCCATCAAAATCAAGTTTATACTCTCCATAAACTTTTTATTGTCTCTTATTGTTGTCTCTGTTCTTTTAGCTGTACCGGTGAGATGCTGCAAATGCTCTGCCGATGTTTTCTGTCCCTGTATCAGTGCCTCAAATATTTCTTTCCGCAATGATGCTAGATAGTCCAATCTTGGATTCAGTTTTAATCTTAGGATTTTTGCCTTACACACTTTTCTCTCCTTTTCTCTTTCCAATTTAAGTAATTCTTCCTCAAATTTGTTATCTTTTGCTCAAAAACTAATACTGTATCAGGTGAGTTAACAAAATTATCAACAAGTTTATTGATTTCACCCTATACCTTTCTCATCTTCTTATCTATGTCTATAGTGAAAAGGTTTGTCTTGTAGGTGTCTTTGTACAGAGTTTTGTACTCTTTCAATAAATTACACAGTTCTGGTAGAAGTGTGTTAAAATCTCTAGTACACTTCTTTATCTGTTCATCAAAGAATCTTTGCTTTTCAATTTCCAATTTATCCTTCAGTGTCTCTTCCTTTATTTTCTCAATGTTTTTTGAGATATATTTACACAAGGTATCAAGTTGTCCTAAAGAATCTTTATTGTCTATATTACAGTTAGGAGCGATTACCTTCAAAATTGGTATGGTGTCATCTATTGCCTTGTAAGCTTGTGAGCTGCAATCTGTTATCTTTTTAATTGAATCTAAGAGTACTTCAGTCATATTAGTTGATTGTAGCCTGATGATGAGGAACCTACATTTTGAATACCGCCGGTGGAAGTAACCAAGCTTGTATTGGCCTTTGGTAGGTCTGTTTGTGTTTTCATTTCCTTAAGCAATGGTCCTGTTTCTGTTGTTGTTCCTATTCCAGAGCCTTTTGCTCTGTTTGTTTCTCTGTTTGTTGCATTGTCTCAGTCTGAATCTGAGTTTCTAGTTGTTGCCCTTTGTCATCTGCTGGTTTCTTTTGTGTGTTTTCAGTTTGCTCATCTACCAAAGGCTCACTAGCCATGTCAATCTTATCAGTTATATCTTTGTCTACCACAATGTTGATCTTTTGAGTATCAACATCCACTGTATATAAGACTTCAGGATTAGGATTAACATCCTTTACATCCATACTTTCAACTGTCGGTTGATCTTCTGTAGTTTTTACCAGTGATGTAGAAGGAGGTGGTGGGGATAAGTTATCTTTAACTTTTATACTCGGAGGTCCACCAACCTTTCCTTTACCCTTGTCTCTTTCCTTCTGATATACCTTTAGTGGTTTGGGGTTCCGGTATTCCTCCTATTTTTCTTTTTCTACTAGAAAAATGTCCCATGTATTTTCTGTCTCTTCAGTCACCTCATTAACTCTTCCAACCATTAAAGCAATGTGTCAGTGTGCAGTAGAAAATACTGACTGGTTGGCTTTAGCAATTAAGTCATCAATTTCTTTGGGTGAATTCACTGGATATACAACAAGTAGCTTTTCTATCTTGGTTTTCTTGTCAAATTCTATTACTGCTTGTCTCCTTGCTTCCAATCTTTTGAATAGTTCATCTGGTACTTCATCTACAACTTCCATCAAAAATTTCTTATATATGTCCATATGTAATATAACACTGTTTTCTACTTGTTCTTTTTCATCAACTGTCAGAGTGTCATATAGTTTCTCTATATTCTTCAATTTCCCTTCCTTTGTAATTTCATTCAACAGTATGTCAAGAGGGGCCAAGTCCTTATTTGTCCTCTTCTTCTTCTTGGGTGTCAGTTTCTTCTTCTTTGGTGTAGCCTTTCTTACCAGAGATCTCACTGCTTGTTGTTTTTGTCTTGTCCTCCTAAGTGAGGTTGTGGTTGCCGGTGAGGGATCTCTTTTCCTTACAACTCTCTTGAAAGTTGCAAGCATGTCACTCTCCAAAGAAGTGTCTACCGGTGATAGATGAGTCTCAGGTTGTGGAGCTGCTAACTCATCCTCTGTTATACCAGTTTGCTTTAACACATCTTCTTTAATAGCCTTTCCCTGTCTAGAACCTCTTCTCACAATCGCCTTAACCTTTTTCACTCTTTTATGGGATTGTATTTGGCTTCCAATAGTTTCTGCACTACCAAATACTTCTTCCTTAGGTTCTTTAGGGGCTTCTAGAAGTGCTTTAGCATATTTTTCAATTATATGATCATCTGTTTCATAACCCATTTTTGTTACCCAGTTTGTCCTAGGGATGACTGCTTCCATCCAGATCTCATCCTTTTTTATTACAAAACACATTTCATCCTTATATTTGTCAACAATCTTTTGTGATAATTAGATTCTTTTCTTCATTTTGGCCTTAAGTCCTTGAAAATAGTCTTGGATATTCTGATCCTTATCTTCTCCCATATTGTTGAATAGTTCTGTTAGCTGTTTACCTACCGGTATATCATATCCAAGTTCTTTGTAGCATATATCGGGAACCTGTTTGGTTATATACATAGCATCAGACATACTAACAAATTTCCAAACTTGAAAGTTCCTTTCTTGTACTCCTTCTTAATCTTGCCTAAGTTGTCAATTAATTCGTCCTTCAACCACTCACATACATCAATCTTTGCATTATCTGTGACCATGTCATAAGCACTCTTAATGCATAGACTTGACACTGAATTGAGTCTGTTTGCATGAGTTGCCTTATATCCTAATATCATGCTAATAAATCTTACATTAGTGTCTTTTACATCATTGACTCTTAAGGACCTTTTATCAGATGTGGCACCAGTTAACTGAGTAACTAGGTCATTGGAGACCTTCTTAGTTTTATCTGGCCTTTTACCGGTGGTCAGTAACCCTGTGATAGCTTTCATAGCTTCATTGGTGATTTTGTGAATTGCATCTAACTAGAAAAATTCACCATGTACCCTGCTTAAGACTATCCTAATCACATCCTTAGGGAATTCAGGAATGCTAAGGATCTCTGTAAATCCTAGGGTTTCAATGATCTTATGTTCCGGTTTCACATTTCTGGAGTTATCACATATGATAGTTTTAAACATGGTTTTAATCTCTTCATCTCCTAGTTCCTCAATGTTGCAGTGAATGTTAATTCTGGGGTCTTCAGCATAAACAACTCCTTTAGGAATTTGAGAAAAAGCACCTAAATAAAATATGGGCCTAGGTCTGTTTATAACTTTGACAATAATAGGGTTTTCTATATATTGAACTGTAGAGGTGAATGCCATGATAAAATACCTTTTACTGCCTTTAGAATGGATGATTGTTTGAAGTGTTCTTGCCTCTTGCTCGAAAATGCCTTAGCTCAGAATCTTCGCGCTCTTCGTAGGTTTGAAATCTTGGTGAAATGAAATGGAGCCAAAAACCTCAAATTTATAGTGTTACTTTGCCATCTACCACATTAAATGCATGTCGGTTAAGTATTCACTTAACATTGTCTGCCGGTAATAAGTAATTTCCAACTTCTCATCTCTAACCGAGGGAATAATAGCACATGTGTCATTAGATTGCCAAACCCTGAAGGAAACTTTCTTTAATCCGATGAAGAACTTCCTACCGGTGGAGCATTACTCTGTCCTGCCGGTGAAGCATCACTCTATCCTACTAGTGAAGCATTGATTGGTTCTACCGGTGGAGGAGTATTCCCAATATTTAGATCAGCTTTTCTAATCCACTGTTTTGAGAATTCTTGCTTAACCTCTTCAAATTTTTCTTTACCCTTCAAGCTAGAACTTTTGTTGTTTGTCAGTGATCCTTTGCTTCTACAGAATTTTGCAATATGCCCAATCTTGTTACATGCATAACAAGTCACATTATTCTTTTGAATAGCTTTCCCATACCCTATGTTGGTTTGTGTTCTGCATTGATTAGATAAATGTACAAATCTTCCACAAACATAACATCTCACATTCATTCTATAATTCTCAGAATTGTGACCAACTTTGTTGCATTTAGAACATTGACCGGTGGGTGTGTTGATATTCTGATAATTTCTAGATCTACATTCATTTGCTCTATGACCATACTTATTATAGTTAAAGCATTTTCCATTGAATTTATAAGCATTATGTTGCCTTACCAGTTTGCTGTGATCTTGTGTGTTTGTACTACCGGAGCTTTCTCCAACTTCAAAGCCAATTCCAAAAGTGTCACCTTTAGGTTTTTGATTCTTTAGCAAGGTGCCAAGTTCCTCTGAGCTTTTCTTGAATTTTTCTTTATGTTGATTTGCAATTTCTAGTTCCCTTTCTAAGATTTCTTTTTGCCTCATTAGTTCATTGGAGTCATTCTGAGTGTGCATCAGATCTGTCTTCAATAAATCATTTTCATAGCTAAGTCTTGTGCTCTCATTTGCTGCATCACTTAGTCTTCTGGTCAATTCTTCTTCATTCTTCTTCCTATCTTCAATCTCTTTACAAAATCTCATAGTCATATCCTGCATCTCATTCTTTGTAGTTATGTTCTCCAGTTTCAACTTGCTTAACATATCATTAAGTGATTCCTTTTCATCATTCTCATTTTGCATCTTTTCACAAATTTCTCTTCTCTTGTTTCTTGCAATAGTAAGATTCTCTTGGAGTGCTTGAATGATATCTTGAGTTGCTTTTAGATCATCTTCTAGTTTGATATTTTTCAATTTCTCTGCATCATAGTTTGAAAGAGCTGCTTCAAGTTGCTTCATCAGATTTTCCATCTTTACCGGTGTCAAGATCTTCCTCAAGTTGTTAGGCTTCTAAAAATAGAGGACCAAGCTCTGATACCAATTGTTAGGAATCCCACAGATACTAAGAGGGGGGGGTGAATCAGTATCTAACTGGTAATTAGAATTTCTCAATTTAAAACATGCAGAACATATTACAACAGTGTACCGGTATGCAAGAAATAATGCAATGAATAGAATTAAAAGCATCCACATGAAATACACACCATAACACAAGGATTTAACAAGGAAACCCGGTGTGGGAAAAACCTCAGTGGGATTTGTGACCCACAATATTCAGTTACTAGCCAATAAGAGAATATTACTTACAATAGGGGCTTGCACATGCAAGAAGCCCAATTGCCTAGAGCTCACTGCTCAATGGGAAGTCTCACTGACTTACAATGTGGATTATACAAATCCAATAACTTGTATTTCTTTACAATAGCATCTATAATGCCTGATCTAGTACCGGTTTGTTCTCTATTCTTTACATAAAATCTCTAACTTATATTTCGCATAATAGGTCTGCCTAATATCTTCTTCTTTTCACTTCCTTTCTTACTTACTTAACTTACAAAATGTTTACAATGATCTCTCTTATATATAAGAGTCATTTTACAAATTGCTAAGTTGGCTTACAAAGTTTTTACAATAATAAACAAAATATAATATACCAAAAATCCTGTCGGCCTCTATGCCGGTATGCTTCCTTTGTCTATGCCAGTGCTAGTGGTCTGAGTGCCGGTGTAGAGTGTGATCTGTTGATGCCGGTGCACTAACTTGTTGATGTAATTCCTTGCCAGTGCCATAGGATTGTAAGGTTGCCATCAATGACAAAACCTTCAATCACATAAAATGTCTCATTGGAGTGTGCATATGCCAACAATATCCACATATTTAATTTTTATAGAAGTACTATTACACTCAACAGTATATGCCTCTAGCTTATACAACTTGACACCTCTAGAAATCACCATAGCACCCTTAATAATATTACATCTTGCATCATAAAATACTACCTCCACACCCGCATCTATTAGTTTGCTCACAAATAATAATTTTTTTTTTAAACCAGGGATATGTAGCACACCACTAATCCTTTTTATTCTACATTAGGAAACCTGATCCTAACTTTACCCTGACCAACAATGTCTAAATCTAAATCATCACCCAAGTACACCTTGCCTCCATTAAATTCTTCATATTCAGAAAACAAATCTTTATTGCAAGTCATATGAAAATATGCACCTGATTCAATTAACCATAAGTCATTACCTGCATGAGTAGCTAAAGCTGCAATGAATGCATCACCATCTTCCTTCTCAGACTCAATCATAATCAAATTTCTTCTTTTTCTTCTTCTTTTCTTCTTTGCAGTCATTACGGATGTGACCTAGTTTACTGTAATTATAGCATATGACTTTGGACTTTCCAAGAGATTTGGATATCCCTTTGGATTTGGACATTGCACTTCTCATTCTTCTTGCATTTTTCCTTAGGCCTTCTACGAACAGTTAGGGATTTCTTCGAGCTAATGGATACCTTCCTCTACATTTCTTCACCAAGTAGGGCACCCACAACATCTTCAAACTTTAAAACAACAGAAGTACTACCGATAGCCATAAATAAGAGAATCCCATGAATCAGGCAAAGAACAAAGCAAGTTCTGGCATTTCTCCTCTTCATCCATCTTAACACCAATAGATTCCAATTGAGCCACCAACATATTAAATACTTCCAGGCAGGCTTGGAATTTGATGGTAACCCCTACTTGTCATATGAATTTTTTATGACGGTTTAGTCATTTCAATGCCTTTCATTTGACGTTTTAAGAAAAATATTCACTATCAAAAAATATAAAAGTAGAAGATTGAAGCCACACCAAAATGCAATGCACATCTTTGTTGGGAAGAAATGAAAGTCATTGTCTTAATGAGAAAATAATGATAAATTAGTAATATATGCAAAAATCATAAATTTACTAAATAAATTTCTAAATTAATACACTAATATATATTATATATTAACATTAAATGATAATCAATTAATAATTACTAATTTAGTAATAATAAACATTAAAATTTTAAAATTATATATATGATGACAAGTTTCTATAACAATCTAAATTAAATATAATTAAAAAATTCAATTGACTAATTTTCTAAATTCATATATAAAAAAATAGAATATATTGTAAAAATTCATATTAAAATATTTTATCAATTATATTCTATCATTTCAATTATAACAAGTTTCTAAATTCATATGAAAAAATAGAACTATTCTAAAAAATCATATTTAAATATTATAAAATTAGAAACAACTACATCCTTCCATTTCAATATATTCTTAATAAATTTGTATTTTAATAATAAACATTCTAAACTAATATATATCAATATTATAAATTATAATATTCTATGATATATGTTACCTACTATATTTTTTTACGATTTATTTATAATTTGAAGTGTCATCTATACGGTTTTAGAAAAAAATAGCATGTCAATGCATATGTTCTACTAATTTTTTAAGCTGTCAAATACGGTTCAAAAGTGAAAGAACGGCCATTTAGCCTATCAAATTCCAGGCCTGCTTCTAGGCGATCAGCAATTTGTCCACCCTCTTCCATCTTCAAGGAATATAATTTCTTCCTAAAGAAAATTTGATTCAATAAGGATTTCGCTTGTTACATTTCACCAAGCTTAGTCCATAACTTCTTTACTGTGTTCTCTTCATGGACATTGATCAGAATAGAGTATCCCAGGCACAATCTGATTAGACCCTTATATTTTTGGTCTATAAAATCATACTAAGCATCCACAATAGGATCTACAGGTCTTGAGACATTTGTATCAATAGCATCCCATAGATTTTGATCTATTAGAAAATCTTCCATCTTCAATTTCCATATATCAAAATTACTACCATTAAATTTCTCCACCTGTATTCTCCCTGATGAACTTGCCATCTAAAAATTCCTACAAAAAGATCAAAAAGTGTCTTCTACACAAGCTCCCACTCAAATCTATATTAGTTCAAAAGACCCAACAACCCACAATTGAAGCCAAAGGTGATCAGGCTCTGATAGGACTTGTAAGGAAGTTAAGTAGTGGAGCAACTTCCTATACCAACCTTGAGAGTAGGGTAATGCAAAACCTTTTACACATCGTTGCAGCAGTTACAAAAACTTAATAGAAATAGACACAATAACATGCATTCCATAACACAGTGATTTACATGGGGAAAACCCTTTCAAGAGACAAACCCCACACTCGAAAAGTAGCTCAATATATTATTCAACAATCAATAACAGATTACAATATAGTTGTAAAGAAATCTCTTCATAGGAGTACCACTAATTAGAGACTCAGAGGTAACTCAATTACCATAAGACTCTTACACACAACCTCTATATTACACACCTCATATGTAGGAGATACAATATAAGAAACTGTCAAACGGTATTACAAAACCATGGGCTAAAACCATCCAATAAAGTAGAGCCGACCTTATCTCCCTTCTAGATGCCCTATGACGTGTTAAAACACATATCAACATGTGTCGCTCCCTTTTATAGCTCATTTATGTGTCTAATATATTTTATATTTCCTGTTTCAGGAGTACAAACTTTCAAAGGCCTTAACTTGAGAACCATATGTCTTATTGATGAACTGTTTGAGGCACTGGAAAGCTTGTGAAGTGCTTTATTATGTCGAAAATGGCTATGCAATTTATGCCCACTTTTCAGGGTGTTTTGGGGCCTCGAAAGTCCTCAAAATTAAATTTAAACCTTTCATTGCACCGATCCAAACTAAAAACTCTAATATCTTCAAAACTAGCTATGATCTTACAATGTAACTTTACTGGAATGCTTATCTAGCCAACCAGAAGCTTTGGGTAGAATTTTGCCCCATTTCGTGCCCAAATGGAAACTTACTATAATAGTAACCTCATGTAAATGCAAGGTTGAGACACCATTTTCCCAACAAAAGAGAGGAGAGTGTGTATGCTTTGAATCAAAGTGCAGAAAAGAACTGAAAGTAGAAATCAAGAAAGCATGATGCAAAAGCTAGAATAGAGAATGTGAAAAACACATCAAGTAATCCGCACCAAGTGAAGTAGAGACAAAGGATAGAAGATGAAGACTTCAGAGCATTGAGCTAAGAGTAGAGAGCGGACATATAAAAGCATAGAGGTGGAGAACAGAGTGCAAAGACCTAAGAGTAGAGAGTGAAGAAGACATAGTTGAAGAGAAGAAGACTAGGGTGTAGAGAACCCAAAAGGTTATCCACACCGTGTGGGGAAGAGAAGGAGAATTGAACAAAGAACAGAGATGACAAGAGTTGGTCCAAAGAAAAGGTAGAGAGAAGGGATTGTTAGGAAATACCAAATAGAAAAGGACAAAGCTTGTGATAAGAACAAAGTATCATCATTCTCAGGCATAGATAACACAGTGAGTTGCAAAACCTTATTTGCAACAAGGTAGTCAACTTGTAGCTATAACTTTTCTTCATTGTAGCTATCTAAGTGGGTGCTCAAATAGGGGGTTGGTGCTCCTTTGGGTTGATGCCCATAAATATTGTAATCATCCGAGTGGGTGCTCAAATAAGGGTTGGTGCCCATAAATGTGTAATCAAACTCTTATTCGTGAGGTTGGATTAGAGTAGTAGCCTCTAGCAGCATTTATCACCGATGTTTTTCCCCACCGTAGGTTTTACTTGTAGATCTTGTATTATGACTTTGCCTTGTGTGTGTGTGTGTGTGTGCAATTATGTTTAATATCTCTGCTCATAGTTTCCTGATTTATGGTATTAAAGCTTAGATCATTTAGAAAGTTCAAGTTTTTTTATTACCATTGATTCACCCCCCCTCTCAGTGGTCCATTTGTGTTCCTTCATATATTAATGTGCATGTTAATCTAAGGTTTATTTACCTATATTATAATTTTAAAAATATTAGTTACCCTAGATAAATCCTAAAAGAGTGAAAATTCTAGCAAGAGTGAACACTTATCTCCTCAGCACATAAGGTATCATCCAATTTTTGGTGCAAAATGTAAAAATATTTAAAACAAAGCCTTTAAAATATATACAATCTCAAAAAGCTTAGAATTTTGTCTATTATATCTAATATTCCCCTCAATAGTGACAAAACCTTAAAATTGAAGTATATAAGATTGAAATAAAAAAGAGAAACAACCCTTCTATGATGTGCACACTAGTATATTGTAGACCTTTAATATCTTGAGAGACCTTAATTGTATGAGCTCCAATGGAGGGCGAACTTAAATGATATAACTCTTTGCATTCTCATTTCTACTTAAATTATGTGGAAAATCTATTTCCACATGAAACATTTTCATAATCATTAAAATCATGATTCTTCCAGTAATTTTGTAAAGAAGTGTTTTTAAAATCATCATGATTAATGATTTTTTTTTTCTAATAATAACAACTAGAAAAAAATCATCACTCTTTTTAATGATGGTGCACATGTTTCATAACAAACTTAACAATTTCCAAATCATCCCATAGTGTAAGCTAGCCTTTATGCACACACATATGTACATATCTTACAAGCCTTCTTTTGAAGGCAAGTCCTATTTCGTTTCTAATTGCTGATGCATATAAATGTAATTAATCATATAGAATTAATGTATTTTATTTTATGAGCCCCAATGGAGGGCGAACTTAAATGATATAACTCTTTGCATTCTCATTTCTACTTAAATTATGTGGAAAATCTATTTCCACATGAAATGTTTTCATAATCATTAAAATCATGATTCTTCCAGTAATTTTGTAAAGAAGTGTTTTTAAAATCATCATGATTAATGATTTTTTTTTCTAATAATAACAACTAGAAAAAAATCATCACTCTTTTTAATGATGGTGCACATGTTTCATAACAAACTTAACAATTTCCAAATCATCCCATAGTGTAAACTAGCCTTTATGCACACACATATGTACATATCTTACAAGCCTTCTTTTGAAGGCAAGTCCTATTTCGTTTCTAATTGCTGATGCATATAAATGTAATTAATCATATAGAATTGATGTATTTTATTTTATGAGCCAATGCATTAACTTTTTAGAATGTATACATGTAAGGAATCAATTATTCTATTATCACAAGATGAATATGTTGAGTAAGGAAGAGTAATTGGAAAATTACTAGGGCTCTTTTAAGAAGCTTGGTAGGCAATCTTATATATTATAACATACTATGAGATGCTAATTATAAATTTTGTAATAAGTGTGTATTCTGCATTTATAAGCACAAAAATATATTATTGTATATGACAGGTATAATGCATTATAAAATTTATTTGACAAGAAAAAAATAATTAAATTTATTATATTTTCATGTTCAAATTTGTCTACTATATTAAATGATTTGGATGTATGATTTTTTTTTTTTTTTTCTTATACTAAAATTATAGTTTTGGAATTGAAAGAAAAATAAACAGTTTCACTTTCTAGAATAGAGATAGAGTGTGCCAAGAATTTTACCATTCTAACAAAAATTTCGTTCTCATATTGATATTTGTTTCGTAATAAGAACATTATATAAATATAAAATGATCTAATTTGAAAATAACAATAATGATTTTCTTGTAACGAAAAGTTCTGTTTCCAAGGGCATCCACTCCTTTGGTTCCTCCATTGCTCAGTTAAGTGTCCCACTGACTAAACTCCCAAAGCTTTGCCACTGTGAAATATCCCAGTCCTCACCCTGTTCATATTCAAAACAACATGTGAAACTACTCTTCCATATATGGACTGCACCATACAATGAATAGTTTTATAATCAAACACCTCTTCCTAATCGTCAAATACAAACAAATTATAATTTTGTCTATGACTGTGCTTCAACACTAGCCAGTCAAGCTATATCATCATCCAAGCTAACTGTTTGAATATAAATACGTGAAAACAGACGTACCTTTGGTAGTACGATGAAAATAGCCTGAAATCGAAATCCATTTATATGGGAAAATGAAAGGATTTCCAACTGCTCTGCTCTCAAGAGCTCTATCACCTTGATTAACAGACTTGGTGGGCATGAAACGATTCTTCTCTGCACATTAATTATAATTTTAACTTGGCAGGGGAAATCCTCGCATTGCTCCAAGATCACATCGTCGCTACGATAAAGTAATGAGCTTTCTGAATTGAAAAAAGGTTTGTCGTGGGACTCGAACCCACCATTTCCTCCTTCAGTATTTCTGAAATTCCTCTGAATCGATTCCTCGACGCTTTCACTTTGTTGTTCCAGCTCACAAACCCTAAGTTTTAATTCTCTCAAATAGCTTGTAGTATTCGACAAAATTGAATGCTTATCTTTCTGCAAACAAGGACATCAAAAGTAGTAAAGTAGTAAAGTAGTAGCAACAGGTGTAAGCCGATTATTGTAGCTAAGTACAACTTCGAAAAATTTCATAGCATTAAAAGCTCGTAGGGAAAAGATTATAATGATGCTTTGGTAATATCGTACCTTACAACTTCTAGGAAGAAGCGAGTAAAGATTGTTGAAATGCTGAGTCAACTTGACTCTCCTATTGCGTTCTGCAATCATGTGGTGAAATGCTGTTTTGGCTTGATTCTTCTTTCTTGTATTTGAGGGAGCCATTAGTGATTCCTGCGGCAGGCATGATCTCTGGATCTCTAACTTTCTATCTTCATCGATTTTTCTCAGAAATCTGAAACATCTTTTGTGCAGAGTCTGAGAGGATACCAAAGAATCTACAGCGGTGTTTGAATGAGCATCTATGTAAGCATTGAATGCACTATATTGAGGTGCCCACATCCCATTTTGTAAGGAATTCCCAAACTGTTGATCAAATCTGTCCATCATGACATCGTAAGGAGGAAGCTCAAACTGGTCGTCATCCATTATAATGATTTCAGGAGCATCATTAACACCCAAAGTAGCTTCTGTAATTTCTAAGAAAGATTGAATGGGGCTGTAGGCACCATTGTTGGGACTAAAATCGTACGTTTCCATGGTTCAGTTTTGAGCTCACATTCGTATTCGATGTTGCTACATATTCTACTTTTGAGTCCATTTATGAACAAATACGGTCAAGGAGGAAACCTAGAGCTTGGGAAGTTTCATGGTGAGCTTCTTGGGGAAGTGAACAGATACGTAATTTGAACCGTCTGTGCGGTTTTTATTAATTAATTGAAGACAAGATTTTCACTAAATTAACAAATCTGGTCAAAATAGATGTGCAGTCCAGTCAAGACACTCGTCTTATCGAGCCCGACCTTCATTATTGTGATGTATGTCACAGCTCTGTTGTCAGCAACAGTATACTATAGTACACCTAGGGTGACAATTTTGTTTTCTCCATCGGAGGATGGGATTCCCTCATCTTTTGGGTGGAGAAATGGATTGATTTATTTATAGTTCGTGATATCAATTGAATTATTTTTTTGTTTATATATGGCTTATAGTAGTAGGAGACTATCTTTTGTTTTATTGAGAAAGCATCTATGCTACAAATGAGGTGTACATATCATGTCTTACATGCTTTTTTGACTGTGACCTCTCTTTCAAAAGAGGTGAATAACAAAACTCAAAAAGCTACAACTTTCATTCACTTCAATTTTGTTGCTTACCAAAAGCTATTTTGCATGTGCTTGTACTTATGGGGCACGTTTAGAAATTACAAAGGTCATTCTAGAACATAGGTCTACTTTAGGATTTTAAAAAAATAGTAAAACTTGATGTAGAATAATATCAAACCTTATCTTTATCCTAGCTAGTAGAATTACTAGAAAATTCTATCACACCTCTTAATTTCTACCACTAACTACATCAATATTTATAATATTCAATTTTTCTATTAGATATTTAAATTGTTCACTTTCTAATACCTCTATAATTATATCAGCCTTTTGGTCTTTATATCTATAAAGCTCTAAGTTGATTTCACTGTTATTCATCAGCTCTAAATTGAAGTGAAATCTTGTATCAATGTGTTTGCTCCTCTTTTGAAAGATGTGACTATATGACAATGGAATTGGTGATTTATTTTCACAAAATGTTGATGTCGATACTTTCCTCCAAAATACTTGGCATTCTCCTCTTCCTAAACTTACAATAAATATGTCAATAATCTCCTCCAAACTACTTGACATTCTACTAAAGTGGTTGCTACATATTCTACTTTTGTTGATGAAGTGTCAATATTTATTGCTTCGTTTATACCCATGAGAGAATACTTTCTCCGAAATGAAAAACATATCTGAAAGTACTCTTCGTATCATCAATATTACCTACATAATCACTATCAATATATCCAAACAAACCAAAATCATAATATCACCTTTTGAACATTCCAATGTGATTCTTTTGGTGACTCCCTGAATATTGAGATTAGATTGACCACATACATTATATATGGCCACATAGCTATAAGATACATCAATCTTCCAATTAGTCTTTTGAGTATTGTAGAATCAACATTAGGCCCTTTATCTTCTTTGCTAATTTTAGTGCCTATTGCAATTGGTCTATGTGCTGGATTACAATTCAACATCTTAATTCCTCTTAATCCTAAATTCATTAATCCTAAATTTGTTAGCTCAAGTGCTTTCTTTATAACTCATTTGAATGTGTCTACAAACAAACCTCTGGTTAAAATAAACTCATCAACATATAAACATACAATAAAAATATGACCTTATTTGACAATATTTGTGTACTTTTTGGGCTCATTATTGTTTCTACTAAACCTAGTATTCATCATGTATGAATCAGTCATACTATACCATGATTCTAGTGTTTCTTTGAGACCATAGATTGTCTTCTTCAATACATACACCTTATCTTCATGCTCATGAACATCATAACCTAGTGGTTGATTCACATATACTTCTTCCTCTAGAAAACCATTCAAGAAAGTCGATTTCACATCTATTTGATAAGGTTTCCAATTATTTTTATTTAATTATTGCTAAAACCATTATAATAATATCAAGTCTAGCAACTAGAAATAATTTTTTGTTATGACCAATTTCATGTTGTCGTGAAAAACCTTTTGCTACTAACCTTGCCTTGTGGTTTTCACTTTTACCTTCTAAATATTTTTAATCTTATAAACCCATTTAACTCATATGAAATCCTTACCTTTAGGAATATCAACTAGCTATCATTTTTTATTTCTCTTAATAGAGTTTATCTCTGCATTCATGGCTTTAATCTAGAATTTTACTCCTTAATTACTTATTCAATCATTATATAGTATCATGAGAGAGTAAATTTAAATTTGAACATAGATATAAATTTACTTCTTGATTATCACTTCTAGTATTCTCATTTTCTTATATTTATACATTTTCTTTTATGAATAAAAGGCATATAGCTTGAAATATATATTAGAATAATAAAGTAATTACAAGTTTTAGAATAATCACAACCATAAAAAATTAGATATAAAACCAATCCTAGAATTTTGACTAAAACCATCAACTAGAAACTATACCCAACAAGAAGATACCATATACCATGCTAAACATATGAAAGCATACTGCAACCATCAACACAGAACTCAATTCCAACCCTAAACCACTAACAAATACAAAAAGTAGAACATATCCAAAAATCCCCCCCCAAAAAGTTGACATGGTTGCATTTCTAGAGAATCTTCCCCCATTTCTTTATTATTTGGCATATGCTCTACATCCTCTTTATGTTTGAAGTGTTAGCCTACATGGTAAACGTTATGCTCGGCCCTGGCCTCTTCCTTGAGATGTTGATGACCCAAATTTTGTGTGTGTTCTCTGTGGAGAATCAACCGATGAAGGGCATAACAAGGATCAACAAACTAACCCACAACAATAGGAGAATTATTTACATAAAGAGCCCAAATTCATTTTCAAATAACTGACAATTGTTTGATTCCAAACCAATGTCCATGGCATCATAGATTTTAACATATGTTGGCTTCTTTTTGAGATTTTTTCTAGGGAAAATTCTACCTACTCAGACATTTCCTTTAGAAAGATCAAAATTTTTAACAACCCTATCCACATCTTCCCCAAAAATAAAATCATCTCTAACAAATTGCATTTGTGTTTGAAGCAATAACCCATAATTCTGCAATTTGTCAAAACTAGTATAAAGAAAGACAGAGAGAACCTAAGAAGGGTAAAGAATGCAAGGTTCCTTTAGGTACAACAACTCTTTCCTAGCCATTGTAACAATGGTTCTCTGCACCTTAGAGCACCCCCACTTGAAAATATATTCAAGTGCTTTGCGGTGAATGACCGAGAGGTAGGAAACTCCCACCCATTGAAAGAGACTAAAATCCTACAATTAAGCGGCTTATACTCCATGCTATCAACCTCTAACTAGCACCCACTTCGAATCTTACCAACTATGCATAGGGGAATAAGTCACTTCTCTTATTTATAACTAAACACCTAGATTCATCACACAAAATTTGGTAAATAGTGGCAGTACATATGCAATAAATCACACATGTAGACAAATATTGAATTGATAAATTGAATAATTCACAAACAAGTGATCCTTTGTTTCTATCTCCTTGTCACACAAAACATAATTGAATGTCGGGGTTATACCCAAAGATGATAATATGTCACTAGTGATAATTCATCCTTGTAGACCAAGCCAAATTAAGGCCCCTACCTTTGGAAGGCTTGCATCTATCTAATAGAAAGAAAAACATCTCTTTATTGAGCTAAATATTGTTTATTTTAATATATTTCGTATCCTTGTTTCACTCAATAAATTCCTAATTTATATGGTGTCCAAATTAGTCTATCTTGATCTTCTTTATAATGAATATATCTTTGTATTAATGTCACATTTAATCTAACCTTTTGACCAGTAGGAGATGCCACTATTGGAAAGTCTTTCCATGAATGATACTGAGACGAATCCATTATGATAACAAGTGAAGAATTAATCATTCATATTATTCCCCCACTAATTTTTTAGTAACATCTTTAACTCTACCCTTTTTTCTAGCCTATTCAAAGGAGTAAATCTATTCCAAGAGTCCTCTAAGAAATAAGATTTCTTCCCATCATGAAGTACGCATGAGAGATAGGGGAGAAACACTTTTCTACACTTAACGATAAATTTCCATATTTTGAACTTGGGAGAAGATCAAGAGCCATGTAAAATCTTCTAGGCTCTTTTGAATCAAGATATTTGGCCAATTTAATTTTGACTTATTATTTAGAAATAGCTTCCA